>NC_135478.1:171130993-171430993 GCF_052094955.1 Ictidomys tridecemlineatus
AAGCAAACTTGGTTTTAAGTTGATAATTTTCCTCTTTCTTCCATTGTTTTCTCATCTTGTCATCTTACTGCTGCTTCTGCTATCAATAACACTGCTTTGCTCATTCAAGGAGTATTTATTTTTATTTTATAAATGTACATTTTTTAGCTGTTGATAGACCTTTATTTTTATTAATTTATATGTGGTGCTGAGAATCAAACCCAGTGCTTCACACATGCCAGGCAATTGCGCTACCACTGAGCCACAACCCCAGCCCTCAAGGAATATATTTGAGGTAGATCTTGTGTACTGGTTACTATGTTAGGCCATGGGTGTTCAACAGCAAACCGGACACCTCTGATCCTCTTTAAGTAGTTTATATATTACAAGCTCATGGAAGAAACATGGTAAACATTTAAGCAAACAGCAAAAATAAATAATTGGTCATGAGATATGCAAATGAAAGAATTATATAAAAAGTTATGATTAATCTCTCTGCAGAGTAATTTAAAATCTCATGGTACTTCTACAAAATATTCCTGTTCCAACCTCGTGGAAGAAGCAGTGTTCCTTATTCCCTATGGTATAACAAAAATTAGGCTCTGAAATTTAGCCAAGTTTTGCTGAGGGCTTGGGAATAGCTTGATTGTATCAGATGGAATGAAATACCTCCTGTAATAAGTCTATGAATCCATGGGACAATCCTTATTTTCAAAGTCCAGACCTATTCTTGGCTGGCTCCCACAAAGTTAGGATCACTCTTCACCATTGTGCAGGCATTCCTATACTTTATAATTTCGCCTCTGTCACCTTTGGACCAAGAAAGAGGAATAAGCATGTTCAGTTCCACTTTCCATGCCCTGGAATACTGAAAGTAGGTTTGTCTGTTTCCTTCAAAGGAGTGTACCCTCAACACTCATACACAACAGCCCATATTAAGCATTTAAAACCCAATTATTATGCCTTTCATGAACCATTCATAAGACAAAAAGTATTGTCCCTGGATAACTTTTCTTGCTAATCTATTCCAATTATTTGTTGTAAATTTCGCTCCGATATGACTAGAAGACCAGTTTCATGTATCTATTTTGTTATTTATTTAGACCAAAATTTCCTTTCAGGAAATTCTTGGACCAAAGGACACAGATGTATCAAGAATAAATAATGATCCTCAGATACAGGTTGACCTAAATCCTTGTCTCAGTAGAGAATGTTTCCTAAGAAGCCACGTGATTTCCAGATGTAAGCAGACTAGAAGTATATGATTTAAAATCTGCTCACCAATGACCAGGACTTGTAAAAACAATGACTAAAGAGTTTCTCGATCATTTTTTATCTATTGGATATTACCAAAAAGTCACTTTCTAGAAAAAAGTAAGGAACTTTTTAAAGCTATTTCATCAAAGGGTAAAAATTGCTTATAAACTCCTCAAATTACATTTTTTTCCCAGTTGAGATTCAACAGGTATCTGGCTAACTACACCCAACTGTGCCACTGAAAATCTAGAATCTTTTCTTTTACTTGGGCTCTAGAATATAGCTAGTGCAATATTTACTAAAAGTTTAAGCAAAGAAATGAAAGAATTATTTATTAATTAAAGTCAATCAGTTAATAGCTTTGGGACTGGGTCAACTGTTAAATCAAAGACTCATTGTCATTTACAAATTTGTGCTATGTCATCCCTATTTGATAGGATCATTGTGAGAACTGAATATTCAGAGTATTATAAGTGCTAGCAATTGTTGTTGTTTTCAATGAGGGTTATGACACTGATTAGAGGTAGAGTTTTTAGCAATGAGATATAACCAGGAAATAGTCAAGCTGGAAAAAGGTTCTGGGAATAAGTAAAATGACTTATCCATAATGAATAAATAATAAGTGGAAAATCCCACAGACATGATGGCATATTCTAAATGTGACTCATTTGATATATGTCAGAAATGTTATTATGACCCAAGGTGTCCACACACATGCTCTTTGTTGGGAAATCTGAGCCTTTTAATTATGTAGTATTATCTAGCAATGTGTTTATCCTTTTATGTTTGTAGGCAAAAGACCTGTTGGTGATGCTTTGAAAGATGGCCTTGTAGAAACAGACTTTTTACATGCAAACAAGCTTTGGATTCCAGATCTGTTATCATTTTGCAAAAATTCACACCAGTTTTTTAGGCCAATTTTAATAACATTTGAAATTACACAGATGAGGAAATACATTAGCAATAGATGAATGTTTTTGAAGAAACATGCTAACAAGGAGAAACTTAATGTTAAATATGTGATTGTTTTCTATTTCTACCTCATTCTACTTTCTTCTTGGAAATGATTTAGAAACAAGAATTTTAAAATGGAGGACTGGGGGATCATTATACAATAATTAATCAACTTAATGCCACTGGATTGCCAGCTTGAAAATGATGCAAAGGTGAATTTTTTATTATGTATATTTCAACACAATTTAAAAAATGGATTTATGGGGTGTAAAAGTAATAGAGTTCTGTATAAATATGATTGTACTAAATAAGAAGTCCACATTAATTTTATTCTTTAGATTCAGGGTGAGTTCATGAGGGGCAGGGGCCAGTCAGCTCAGTTACCCCTGCTCACTCTACTGAGTCCAACCACACAGAATATGAACTATTGGACATTTTAATTTTAGAATGAATCTAGGTCCTTGAAGAGCTAGCTATATGCTCCCAGCTGGGGTGGAGGAGTGAGACTTCAAATGATTCCTCTGAAGTTTTATGGGATGTTTGGTTAGCATATGCCCCCTCCACCCAAAAAGATGTAAATGCTGACATTTTTCCTTACTGACAGCTGAAGGGAGCAGAGAAAGGTTACATTCTTCTTCTTCTTCTTTTTAATGTAAAGAAAAATTTTCACTTCAGTATAAAATGAGATTTTTCAAGAGATACCTTGTTAGGTCATCTGATTCTAAATCTATGGAAGCTGTTTCACAACTATGTAAATTAAGAATAACTAATTACAAACGCCAAAATATTTTTACCTGTACACAAAATTCTTTCCAAATTGAGGAGAGTCTCTGTTGATATTACTCGTTCTTCCCCTTCTTATAGAGAAAAAAGAGTTTTGTATATGTCTGCACATTTACTTCAATATTCTTGGTCTATAAATGTGTCAGCCATTTGGATTCTTGTTTAAACCAGCTTTAACATCTGCCTATTTCTCTCATGATTAAGAGTTAAATAACATTTTTAAAACCTGCTCAGTTTTTTTTAATTATATGGAAATCAAGATTTTACCCCTCTGTGAGAATTATTTGTTAATAAAAACAAGGGAAGAATCTCATATGTTTTTACTTAGACATAAAGGAGAGAAACAAAGTTTATAACTTTGTTGTTTATCTAGTCCAGTTAAATAGGTAGGAGAAAATTCATGCCAGAAATTGTATTAGGTATTATTGACTGAAAAAAATAATATTGACTTTTTTTTCCAGATATGTGTTGCTTTGAAGCATTTTTACAGTAAAATTACTGTGGGTCATCTGTTAACTAAAATTCCAAATGCTCATGCAAAATGGACCATAGATAACATCTTATTATTTTTTTTTAACACAACAATTTTTACATAGCAAATGAAGTACTGGAGAAAAGGTGTGGTGTTGCAGATTTTGACAATATCAGGCTAAAATTCAAACTGTTTCAATAAAATATGATCAGTATATTTTACTTCTAAATAACATATGATGCTAATTTTCTCATTTAAACATTTCTGGGTAGTAAAAATGTCTGTGGTTGCTCATGTATGCAGAGAAAGAAAGAGAGTGAGTGTGTGGGGAGGCATTTTTGAAATCACTGAATTTTAAAATGCATGCTTTAGTTTCTGTAGTGTCTTAATAAGCACTTTTGAGATAGATTAAACATTTCCTTACAAATGTAATGCTACAAATATTTTTTAAAAATCATATCATATGTCAAGGAGAAAAAAAAAGTCTGTAATAGATGTTGCTGTAAAAACAACGGAGAAATTTGTTTACCCATGTACATTGGAACATATTCAAAGGCCAACCAAGGCTTCTAAATATTTCTAGTAAATGTATGCTGTTAGCATACTACAATAATCAAGATGGGAGGAGGCACTGACTGAGATGACAAATATCAAAGATAATCTGTAATAAGCCTGATCAGCAGCTATGCTTTTGAGGACTCTTGCTAAGCTCTTTCACTCTCTCAGTTTCTCTGTATTATTCAGATTTTTTCAGAGAAGCAGAATCAACAGGGAATGTGTTGGGGGGGGGAGGAGGATACATAATATATGCATATGTGGAATTGGCTCATACTTTTTTTTTGAGGCTAAGTGGTCCTAAAATTTTAAATTAAAAGCAAGTTCTAGACCCAGGATGGGTGATGGTATAATTCTAGACTGAAGGCTGGCAGCACAAGACCCCAGAAGAGTTGGTATTTCAGTTCCAATCCAAAGGCATGAAAGAACTTGGTTCAGCTCAACACAGTCAATCAGGAGAACTTCCTTCTTATTCAAAGACATGTCAGTCCTTTTGTTACTCAGGTCTTCAACTGATTAGATGACATTTACCTACACTAGGGAGGACAATGCCCTTAACTCAATCTACAACTCAATCTTATGCAAAAACACCTTCACAGAAACAGAAATAATGGTTGACGTCTGTTCACCCTTGTACCATCAAGTTGATACATTAAATTAGCTATTAAAGAAAGTTAGCAAGGCTCAGAGCCTGATTTTGTGCTAATACATCTATACTAACATATTCCCAAATTCTTCTTTTCTAGATAGAAGGGGTCTAGAATATTTACTTGCTCGTGTTTTCCTAGTCTAAATTAACTTCTAGATATTCGAATGTGCTTTGACAACCTAGTCTTGGTGTTCAGTAGGGTCTGTTGCCATATACTCACATTTGATTTTGAGTTAAGAAGACAACATTTGCTTTCTTGTTATTCTAGAGTCCCTGGACTCTATTACTTCAATGATTGCAGAAAAGTTGAAAAATAAAGTAGTACTTCTGCTGGGATGTAAGGTGACTAGAGTAATAAGTACTTATTTCCTCATCAAAAGGGGGAATTGGAACAAAAGGAAATATAATATATTGATTTAAACAGAGGCAAAGAATCAGAATCAATATTTACATTGCATCTCAGATATTATTGTAAGTAGTATCCTAGGGAACTTTTCATAAATTGAATCATTGAATTCTCGAACTAGCCCCATCTCTGGCTCAGAGACAAAGAAGCTCATAAGAACTGTTGTTCATATCAGTCCCCTGGTCTGTTTGATTTCAAACCCACTGTGATCTTCCTGCTTCATCATGCTAACTGTATCTACAGATTCCATTTTCCTTTCCCATTTTCAAAATATCAAATGAGGTAAAAGTTGAAAATCTTAATGTGTTTCTCTTTTTTGTTACATATTCATTCAGACAACTATTTAATTTGGAACATCTAACACATGAATGTGTATTATCTTCACAATGTGTATGCATGTATGCACATATGTCTTTTTGGTAAACTTGGTTGTTATGAATACTTTTTAGAACCTTGCTGCCACTAGATTAACTGGTGAGATTAAGATATTTGACTTACTAAATTGAAGAGCAGAACTTGTATCCATGGTGACTCCACGAATGTGCCGACACCTGGCAAAGCTTACTCGGAAACATCTTGTCAGTCTCTTTCAGAAATGCACACAAAAAGAGAAATGGTATAATGAAAAATCCATTGAAAAGCAACCCATGAGTAATAGGAAATTGGAAAAATACAACTAAACATGTATTTACTTCCCTTGTACAAGTCACTGTGAAAGCAAAGATGAATAAACTATTGTCCTGGCTCTGAAAGAACAAATATTTTTATAAGGAAAAGAGCACATATAAAAATCACAGTTATTAAAAGAGATGTCCATTGTAAATCAAAACACAAAGTGGAAAGTTTCTTTGAGGTGAGGAATTTTGAGGTGGGGCTTGAATGGAAGGTAATATTTCTGAGGGAGCATCAACAGAAGGGGACACTGAGGAGGGATGTGGTAAGTGACCTAAGTTGGAGGAGAGTCAGTGAGTCAGCCCACCCAGGCAACAGCATGTTTTAGAATGTGAAGTGGTTTGTTCTACGGACTTGATGACCTTCACATGGTTAATTCTAGTGGAGGTTTTCCAGTAATTACCCTCTCTTATGTGTCAGCAGAAATTGGCACTGTTTTTTTTTTTTCATATCCTGCTTTTGGAAAACCTTCCTTCCTTTAGCTGTTTTCACTCCTCAGTCTCTAAAAATTCTATTCTTCATAGCTGTCCTCAAATGGATATGTCTATCACATGTCTTCTAAGAACTCTGCATGTCACCAGTAGGAGGTTCCACAGGTAAATGAATGTCATTAGCTAGAAACTGAAAGCAAACATACGTGGTTCCTTGCTTCATTTTGTGAGCCTGAGATCACTCTGATAGTCTCAGAAAGGAAATAACATAATCATCTAACCAGCAGCTAAAATCAGAAATTCAGGAGTTGTCTTCGATACCTCTCTCTGGTAACACCAGACCCAGTGCGTCCTCCAAATTAGATTTTTTATTTTTAAAATATTTTTCTTAGTTGTGGTTAGACACAATACCTTTATTTTATTATTTATTTTTATGTGGTGCTAAGGATCGAACCCAGTGCCTTCCCCATGCCAGGCAAGGTCTCTACCACTGAGCCAACCCCTAACTCCTTTTATTTTTGTTACATGTTTTTATAACCTCTGTATTTCTCCTTCATATCAGTTGTCACAACTGTGCTTAAAAGATCAACTTTTAAGTATTTATTAAACTAGTTCTCTAATCACCACTACACTATAAATTATATGAGAGCAGGAACTTGCCATCTTATGGTAATGCATAAGAGAACATGAATGTATATTGGATGAGTGAATGGCAGAATCAATTAAGGATTGAACTAGAGACAGGGAGGGTGGGAAGAAGGCAGTCATTTAGGCTTGTACCAGTGAAGGATGGTTATGTTGAAAAATGGTAAGAAAATAAATTCCATTTAATATGTTTTATTTTTAAATCTAGGGGTTTAGGAAAAGGGAGTAATAGGGAGGACTCTTAAGTTGCAAAGTTGGTGAAATATGTTCTTGACCAGTGTGAGAAGTGCTCAGGGCTGAGGATTGAGTTTAGGGATGGGGTAGGGCATCAGCAGAGAAACAGGAGAGTAGGACCAGAGAGAAGAGAAGTTTTTATGTTAAATAATATAAACATGCTGAGAGCCATTCAATTGGAGATTAGACCCCTGCTGTCCGCCTCAGCCTGCTACTTTGGAGCTCTTGCGGGACTCCTGGAGAGTTCCCATTGGTTGGGGAAGTGCGGTAGGAGGGAATTCTGGAGGAGGGATTTACTGTTGGGGTAGTGTGTCTGGGGAGAAGGCCGAGTAGGTGGCATTGGCGGGAGTTTTGGAAATAAAGTTTGTTCCTGCTTGAGTGGCTCGTGATTTTGTGCCCAGCCAGACTGTGGCATAAACACACTGTGCCTTATAAAAACTCCAGTCTATATAATTTATAGTTACATAGTTAATTTATATATAGTCAATATGATGATTAACTGTTGTTATGGATTCTTATTTTATTCAATGGATAATAATGGATTAAAACCATAATTTATTTTAAGGCTCCGAATATCCCAGATACAGTCAGAGGAAGCTCTTTTCAATCTGCTTTCATGTCCTTTTGAAATATCTTCATCATTTTTTGAGTACCTCCTTACTTCCTAGAGTTCATCTTGTATTTTTTTTCTACTTCACCTTGTGTTTTTGTTTTTTTTTTTTTCTTCACAGTCTTTAAGTCAACCATTTGTACAAGGATTGCAGGCTCCTTATAGTATAGAATAGTATCAGAAATCAAGATCTAGGTAATGGATATACATGCACATGCACATACACATAAACACTCAATATACATATGTTACGGACAGAGCTGCATTACCCCAGTTCAAATGTCCTAACTCCCAATGTATGCATATTTGGAGATAGAGTTTTTTGTAGGTAAATGATGTTAACTGAGGTTATAAATGTAGCATCCTAATCCAGTAGGTTTGGTGGTCCCAAATGAAGAAGGAGAGAAAGGACCTCTGTTTAAGGGCATGTACAAAAAGTGGAAAGGCTGTCTGATGAGACAGGAAGAAGGCAGCTGTCTGCAGGTTAGGAAGAAAATCCTCGCCAGAAGTCGGTCATCTTGCACATTTCAGGCTACAAAACTGTGATAAATAGATTTCTGTTGTTTAAGCCCCTCAGTCTATAGTATTTTGTTATGGCAGCCCAAGCTAAGGTTACATGAGTGTGCATGCATGTGTACATGTATACAAGTACAGAGAGTGAAAAAGAGAATGAGAAGAGCTAGTAGTTCCTCTTTAACATGCAGGATATATTCCAAGGTTCCCAGTGTATGTCTAAAATCTCAGTAGTACTGTACCCTACACATTGATCATGTTTTTTATCCAATACACACATGCCCCTGATATATTTTAATTTATAAATTTTATATAGTAAGATTTTAACAATAACTAATAATAAAATACTAAATTATAATAATATACTATAGTTAAAGTTATGGAACATGGTCTCGCTCCAAATATCTTATTGTACTTTACTGTAATTTCAGATCACTGTTGACCTCAAGTAACTGAAACTGCAGAAAGTGAAACCACATATATATGTATCTGTGTATTTCATATATATCTACATCTCTATGCACATTTACTTCTACATTTTTCTATTTCTAAATAAATAAATATTTATTTTTTTCAGTTGTAGATAGACATAAATACCTTTATTTTATTTTTATGTGATGCTGAGGATCAACTCCAGTGCTTCATATATGCTAGACAAGCGCTCTACCACTGAGCAACAATACCATTTTTCCATCCCTTTATGTAGCTATTTATCTAAACCATGAATTAATACTGATATCTGATAACTAAGGCTGATCTGAAACCACAGGATTCATTTTCATTTTCTCCCTTTTCATATAGACAGTTCTTTGACAATGAGAACCATGACCATCATTATTCTCATTTTTTCCTAATTTTATCAATATCCTTCTATGTAAATAATCTCCTGTCACTGTCACCATTCTCACTTGCATAGGTAACTTTCTTTCCCCAATCTGGATATGTCATGTTGCCTACTGCACTGAAGTTGTCAGGACTCACCTGGCGCCCTGAGACCCTGAAATAATCATCTTCCCATGCTGAAGTCCTGTTGACCCTGTTTGCACTCCCACTCCCAGGGTCAGGTCACCTGCCAGCACAGGTTCCCTTCTCATTCTCAAATGGTTATGTTACTCATACTGGGCCCTCTGACTCCTGACCATAGGCCCTGTCCACCCACTTGGGCTTCAGTCTCTTTTTTACTGCTGAAACCTACACTCCAGATGCACCTAATAGCTTTTGGGTAGAACTGCAGGGCAAAGCAAACCACATGCTCGGTGTAAATCTCATTTTTATAATATATTATTAAAATTTAACATATCATTGACCTTCTACGGAATGACTTTTATGATATTCTATGTTATGAATGCTCCAATTTTTATAGAATGCTTTTGTTCTGCAATGGCATATTTGAGTAGGCAAATTTGATTTTATACAGACCATATAATGAATGCATATTGTATCTCATTTTTTTTTCATTCCTTTTAGGAAGAGAAATGTTCTTTGAGGTAATGATATTATGGTTGATGTCCCAGCATTGCTCATGATCTTTCATTCCCAGGATCCTAGTTTCTCCTTTTAAGATGAGGGTGTTGAATACATTTTCTTGTCAGGGATTTGGTGCTAATGTGTTTCTTATACATGGGTGATTCTGCTCTAGACTGGAAAATTTGTTTCCTTCGGTCTCAGTTCTCTGAAAAAAAAAATTGGCATACAAATAGGGATTTTTGTTTAGTTCTTTTCTGTGTGTGGTTATGTGGAAGCCTTAAATATTAGCTGGAAAAGTGATTTCCTTCTCTGTTCAGCTTTCTTTCATGTAGTGTCCTCCCATGGATCCCTCCAATTTTACCTCATATAGCCATAGGTAACAATGTACCTGGCAAACAGTAAGATCTCAATAAATACATGTTTACTAAGTTAATGACTTTTGTAGTCTTGGAAGATGCAAACAACATTTAAAAGAGGTGATAAATAAGGAAAATGCTTCTTTAGCATAATAACCATAATGCCTTGACTAAAAATGATATTACTTAGGGGAAATAGGTGAAAATGGTAATTATGGTTGAAAAGATGCCCCCAAACATTAAAGGCACCCTGGCAAAATTTTTATAGCATTTAAACCACTTAGAAGTATTTAATGCATAGTCTTTTTTACAACCTTCCCTACAGGGATTTAGGTCTTAGCATTTAAAATTCCTCATAAACCTCAAGCACACTGGGTTACAGAAATGCTGAATACAGAAATATTCTCCCACTATATTTCTCTACCTCTCAGCTCTTGCTTTATTTACATTCTCAATTTCCAATTTACTTAGAGTTTCTTTCTCATCGTAAAAATCAATCCAGCACACAACTAATGACCCTGAATCTACCTCTTGGCATTATTTCACCTTAAGTTGCCACTAATAATGAATTCATCACCCACCCCATATTTACAATTCAAATTTCTGTGAAGGAGAATATGATTGGCCCAGGTCTCTGTCTGTGCCTGTGAGAAGGGTCACAGGGTTAGCATCAGTCTGGGCTGTAGATGGCACAATTTTGTTTAGAAAGGATAAGGGTCAAAACAGTTACTAAAACTGATATGTTGATTCGAGTGTTGGAATGACAATAACAACATTAACAACAACAAAACCAGAATTGCAAAGTTGAAGGCATATTGATATCACAGTTCCCTGGGAGAATCACAATATCTAATTACTTCAGAATAACTCTAAGAAGTCACTTATTGTTATTATGAGTTTGGTTCTTCACTGATAAAATGGGTAATATTTGTTTTAAGGGCTTTCAAGCACTGTCTTATTTGTTCTGGGACAAGATTCTATTCTATAAAGACTTATTCATTTTAGGGACAAGATTATCTGTCTAAGGTTCCTTTCCAAATTCTACTTTTTATGTTTTTATATATTATAATAATTCCTAATATGCTTGGATTGAACAATAATGTTGACTCATTAAATTTTCCTTTAGAGAATATTTCTTACTTGTTTTGCTTTTTGTTTTAAAGATTTTCTTTCCTAGTGCTGGGAATAGAACTATGACCTCATGCTTGCCAGGCAAGCATTCTACTACTGAACTTTCGTCTCTAGACCTTGCTTTTTGTTTTTGAATAGTGTCCATTCATAAATTTATCTATCCGGTCACCAGGTAATAAGCATATAGATTGTTTTCTAGTTTTGGCTAGTATAAATAAGGCTGCTATAATCTCTTACCATTTTTGGATTTTTTTCCCTTTATCCCTGGCTTTCATCTAGGTATATCTAAGTGTGGATTTCTTTGTGTTTATTCTAACAGAGGGTTTTGGAAGTATGTGTTTCCTGTGAAATTATGGGAATTTTCTGCCATACTGTATTCAAAAATTGTTCTCCTCTTTTTTATTTCCATTCCTTTCTGGGATTCAAATTCCATAAACTTTGAACTGCTTTATATTTTTCCTTAGACTCTTCAATGTTTTTTTCTTCTTTCCTTTACTTTTTCTTCTCATACTACTTCAAACTGATTTTTTTTTTTTTTTTGTACCAGGGATTAAACCTAGGGTTGCTTAACTACTGAGCTACATCGCAGCCTTATTTTGTATTTTATTTAGAGACAGGGTCTCACTGAGATGCTTAGCACCTCGCTTTTGCTAAGGCTGACTTTGAACTCTCAATTCTCCTGCTTCAGCCTCCTAAGTCACTGGAATTGCAGGTGTGTGCCACTATGGCCCAGCCAGAATGGAGCATTTTTAAGGAGTTATTTTCAAGTTTATAGATTCTTCTTTTTTTTCTTTTCTAAAACAGTTTTAATTTTCTTTCTAATTAGTTATACATGACAGCAGAATGCATTTCATTTCATTGCACACAACTTTTCATTTCTCTGGTTGTACATGATGCGGAGTTGCACCATTTTGCAATCATACATGTACCTGGGAAAATGATGTCCATCTCATTCTGCTATCTTACCTACCTCTGTGCCCCCTGCCTTCCCCTCCCCTTGCCCAATCCAAAGTTCCTCCATTCTTCCCATTTTCCCCCATTATGGATCAGAATCCTTATAGATTCTTCTGTAGTCTCAAATCTGCTGTTGTACATAGTTAATTGTTTCACTTCAGTTATTTTATTTTTTAGTTTCTTATATACAGAGCTCCCTCTTCTCTAGTAAAATTCCTTATTAGGTCACTTATTAAAGTAACGTCTTTAATTATTCAAGTATATTTTAGTACCTATTTTGAAGTCCATTCACTAACATCTACAACCTTACAGAAATTGCTATTTCTCTGCTTTTGCTTATCTAATAATTTTTGGTTGAATTATTGTCCTTTCAAATAACACTAGGAAATGCCTCTGTGATCTCTTTAGCTCTTGTGAGGACTTGATTTTTTATGATAATATATAATTATCTTGCTTAGAATCAAACAGGAAAATCTGTCACCCCATGGTGTTCAGCAGCTTATATGTACACTTTTTTTTTTATTTGCCTTTCAGACACTGCATTTTCACGGTGACTCCTTGGATTTTTCCCCAAATCTATGTAGTTTTGTGATGAACTGGAGATTTCAGGTGGTTTATACTCACTCAGGACTAAGGCACATCCGTTTTGTGGTTCCCTTGCTTCTGGTTTTTTTCCTAAATGACTGGTTGTTCTGCCAGCTCAAACTTCTACTCTTTGACACTTTGGCCTTGAACGTTTTCTGCTTTCTGCTTCTTAAACTGTGTACAGTGTGGGGATTATCTTTGGTCAGAGGTGAAGTAACCCTGAAATCTCAATAGGAGCAGTTCTATCAGGGAGTAGACCCATCTCCAGATTCTGCTTCTTTCCCACCAGGCTTCCTGGATCCTTTCTGTGTACACATATGTTCATGATCAGTCAGAGACTTGGACAGGGTGTAGAGCCAGATTTGGGGGAATCTCACAATGTTTCCTGTTAAATTTCTGACTTTTCTGTTTCTCTGGGTTCTATCCTCTACCATCTTGAGCTGTTAAGGCTGCTATTTTCTACCTCCTGACCAGAGGGGATGGGTGTGGTTGAGGAATGTTCCAGGAAGAACATCACGCAATAGCAGCCTACTATGAGTAAACTCTTAAGATTTTTCCTGGTTTTCGTCATTTTCCATGCCTTAAAGAGTTGTTTCTAAATATTTTTGTCCATTGTATGTGGATGTTTTCTGTGAGAGAAATCATCTGATTTTTTCATGCTGCCATTGCCAGAAGTCCTACTTTGCTTGTTACAAATATCTTGATAGAATTTCTTAAGCCTAGGAAGCTTTTAAAAAGTGGCATTTTATTTTGAAATGTATGCTATTCATAAATATAACATAACTTGTTTTGTCCCTTTGTATATGAACATACATGTTAAGAAAGGTTCTATTTTCATACTGTCGAATTTTTATGCATGTCCTCTAAAATAATTTCTCTGTTTATATCAAAGGTTTTCTGTGTCATTTTAGAGTAAATACAGTTGATAAGATATTGGACCCTAGCAAAAATAAAATAGAAAGCCTTTTGTTAGCTGTAAAAAATTATCTGATCCACATTAACTATCTGATCCACAAATATTGTCTTTAATAAGGACTTACTTCACTGGTTTTGTTATTCCTGTTTGGCTCTATTTTTATTTTCCTTCTCTTTGTTTTCTTGTATGTTAGTACCTCAAATATACTGTTAGATAAAAAATGGAGCTGGTGGTGGGGTGGATACACCCTTGGGTGCCTCCCTATTATGCTTCTTTCCTGATGTTTGTGTCTTTGCATGGTCCCTTTCCTGGAGGGTGGGCAAGACCTATGACTTGTTTATAACCTGTGGAATACAGCAAAGTTGATGAAATGTACATAAGTAGGTACATAAGTTTGTAGCACTTGACTCGTAGAACCTCTTGCTTTTCTCTACCGCTTAATGGCTTTGAAGAAGTTGCCGTGTTGTGGTCTGTCTCTGTTGGGAGACCCATGAGAAAAGAAACTCAGTTTCTAGGTGACAGCCAGCAAGAACTTAAACCCTCAGTCATAACTCTGCAAGAGATTAAATTTTGCATATAAAAGCAAATCTTCCCACAGTGAGGCCTCAGATGAAACTGACAATACTGTGAGACCCTCAGCAGAGAGCCCAGGAAAGTCATGCATGGACTTCTGATCTGTAGCAACCTTGTGATGATCAGTGTGTGTGATCTGAAGCTCCTAAGTTAGCATTAGTTTTTATTATATAACCAATACCATGGGCATCCTATTTTTTCTTCCTGCTTTTAATCCAGATGCTTCTAAAATTCCTATGATAAGAAAGATCAATATGCCCAAGCATGGTGGAGCACCCCTGAAACCCTGGTGATTCAGGAAGATGAGGCAGGAGGATTGCAAGTTTAAGGCCAGTCTCAGCAATTTACTGAGAACCCCCACCCGCAGAAACTTAGGAAGACCCTATCTCAAAATAAAAATAAAACAGCAGGGGATGTAACTTAGAAATACACCTTAGACCCTGGGTTCAATCCCCAGTAAACAGCCCAAAAGATGAATTGTATCAAATAGAATGTGTGACACAGAAAACACATTTCCAGAATTAAAATGAAAAAAAGGAAATTGAAAAGAAAAGTAAACCTCCAGTATATAATGTCAAATGAAGAAAGGAACCAGATTTATCAGAGTTGCACATTTTGACCTTGGGTTTTATCACTTTTATTCTTCCTACATTGTTTTTGATTTACCTCAGCTGCTTTTGAAAGTCATAACCCATATGGAGTTTGTGTGTATCTATCATACAACTCCGCTGGAAATATAGTTTGTGAATTTTTTTTTTCCTGAAATTGTTTGCAGGTGGAAAAGGTGAAAAGGAGGAAATATATTAAATTATTACAGTTATAATCTTAAGAGAAGTTCTGCCATCTTTTAAATGCCTCCCTTTTTCTACCTGAAAAGGTCATGAAATGGTTTGTCATTAGGATTTCAGAGCATGAACCATTTTTTCTCTGAAGTTTCTGAGTTTGGAGTTCTATTCCATAGAAAGTATGTTTTTCTTTAAAAAAATTAAACTCTACAATGATGGAAAGAAGTTAATATTTTAAAAATTCCACATAGTATGTAATTGGAAGATAGATATATTATTGTCTATAATTTATATGAAACTTAGCTAATTGAAAAAGGAAATGGAGCTGGGCGTGGTGGCGCATGCCTGTAATCACAGTGGCTTGGGAGTCTGAGGCAGGAGGATCAGGAGTTCAAATCCAGCCATCAGCAATGATGAGGCACTGAAAAACTCAGTGAGACCCTATGTCTAAATAAAAAATATAAAATAGGGCTGGGGATGTGTCTCAGTGGTCAATTGCCTCTGCATTTAATCCCTGGTAACCACTTTCCCACCCCTCACCCCCCCAATAAAAGAAAATGGAAAATAGCACGGTTATCTAATTTAAAAAGGAAAAGGAAAATAGCATGGTTATGCTGATTTGTGAGACAGGGATTCTTCTCTCTCTACCTGAAGTGTTTAATTGGAAGTTTGGTTACAGATCAGGAAAATTGTATTTAGTTTCAGCACAAAGAAGAAGCTTAGATGATATCGAAAGTCCTTTCATACTTGAATATTTTTATCAGATATAAAAAGTAACTTTAAATTCAAGATTTCAAGAAATAGGTTGAATCTAATATTTTTATTTGGTGGCATTTTAAAAAATTTATTCTAAAATTATTTTTCTATGAGAATACTAATGGAAAGCAGATAAGTTCATTTAAATAAGGAAATATTTATAAAATGTTAATTGAATTATAATCCTTTGAACATCTCTATTTCAATTATAACAACATTGAACAGAATTCAGGCCTTTCTTGATATTTGTCTTTGCAAATGCTACCTTGCCACCTAGTGGTTCATCTTGGTACTCTTTTAAGGAAAAAAAAAAAAAAACAACTTTTTTTTTTTAAGTCCTTACAGGTAATGAATAAAATATGCACTAGTTATTCTTCAATATATTCACTACATTAATGTCTACAAAATAATTTGGAAAATCATTCAGTTTATAACTTATTATTTTATCTTGTTAAGAACATAATATGTACAATATTGTTTCAATTAAACAACATGGTGACATTAAAAATTCTTAAATGTTCCTTTGGAAAAAGTCCCTTATTAGTTAATTTTCATTTTAGGGATACAAATAATTAAAATTTTAATATATTTAAAATAATTTTATAAACTTGAGAAAATGATATCTCCCATAGAGATATAAAAATGAACATGTGTTCATTTTATTACTACTTAATGATAAAACTAATCAGATGTCATAATTATTTCAAAGAAAAATAAGGAAAAAAATTCTTATAGTTAAATGAAAGTAAAAATTCATGCAAACTACCTTTTTCTACAGTGGGGGAAGGAAGTCAATAGAACCTATCTAGTCAGACTTTGTGAATCTACAGACTAATTATTTTGTATTGGTACCAACTATCTGTAATTTACAGAATTATGAAATAATTTACACAAAATCATGTCAGATAACACGGGGATGAGCTATTTACATGCATTATTTCTACTGAATAACATTTTTTTTTTCCTATGCATGGAGCAAATTGCATCTCTGCTCCACATTTCCCAGCGTATGGAACTATTTCATGAAATGTCTGAAACTGGAATCAGAAACTGTCCACATATAATAACATCCAGTTTTTGTTGTTTTTTATTGTTGCTTGGAAGGCATAAAATATACAACCAGTTTTCTCATAATCCATGGTGCTTTAATGAGCTCCTCTAGTGTTTTTTTTAAAGTATTTTAAAATTGTTTACATTTTAAATTGACAAATACTAAGTGCACTTACTTGTGAGATAATAGTATGATAGTTTGACACATATGTATAATGTGTAATTAGCAAATCAGGGTAATTCACATTCTCTTGTTCTTAAAGATTTATCAACTTTTGTTGTTGGAAACCTTTGTGCTCTTCTCTTTTTCTTTTTTGGTGGCACAAGGAATTGAACCCAGTGACACTCAAACTTTGAGTGACATCCCCAGCCCTTTCTGTTTTTTTTTTTTTTTTTAAATTAAAGACACTGTCTTGCTAAGTTGCCAAGGCTGTTCTTAAATTTAGGATCCTCTGGCCTCAGTCTCTGTAGTCAGATTATAGGTAGTATACACCCAGCTCTCTTCTAGATATCTATAAATATATAATCATTTGTTGCAAGCTATAGTCATCTTATTGTGCTGTAGAACACTATTACTCATACCTCCTAATTATATTTTGGTACTGTTTTAATCAGCTTTTTCATTGCTGTGACCAAAAGACCTGACAAGAACAATTAGTGAAGAAAAAGTTCATTTTGAGGATCAAGGTTTCAGAGGTCTCAGTCCATAGATGGACAACTCCACTCCTCAGGGACCAAGGTGAGGCAAAACATCATGTTATAAGTGAGTAGGTGAAGGAAAGCGGCTCAGGGTGTGGCATGGAGGGAGGAAGGAGCTTGTGGAGTTCTGCTCAATAAGCACAAAATACATATCTCAAAGGCATGCCCCGAATGATCCTCCTCCTCCAGCCACACACTACCTGTCTACAGTTATCACCCAGTTGATCCCTATCAGGAGAATAATTCACTGGTTGGGTTAAGGCTCATAACCCAGTTATTTCACCTCTCAACCTTCTTGCATTGTCTCACACATGAACTTTTGGGGAACACCTAATATCTAAATGATAACAGGTATCCATTATCCAACTTTCCTCTACTATCCTTATCTCCCACTCCTCTTAGCCTCTGGTGAGTGCTATTCTACTCTATGATATCATTTTTTTCCAGCTTTTGCCAATGCATGATATCATGTGATACTTACATTTCGGTGACTGTCTTATTTCATTTAACATAATGTCCTCCAGTTTCATTCATGTTCCATCAAATGACAGGATTTCATCCATTTTTATAGATGAACAGTATTCCATTGCCTATGCTACCATACTTCTTTATCCATTTGTATAGATGGATATGAAGGTTGATTCCGTATATGAATTATTGGGAAGAGTGCTTCAGTGAATATAGCAGTGCAGGTATCTTTTGATATATTGATTTTATTTCCCTTGGCTATGTACCCAGTAGTGGGATAGCTGGATCATATGGTAGTTCTGTTTTTAGTTTTTTGAGGAACTTCCATGTTGTACTATTCATATTCCTAGAAACTATACTAACTCACACTTCTAAACACAGGGGATGAGAGTTCCCCTTTCTATATATCCTTGTCAGCATTTTTAATTTTTTTGTCTTTTTAATTATAGCTAGTCTAACTGGGGTGAAATGATATCTCATTGTGGTTTTGGTTTGCATTTCCCTGATGTTTAGTGATGCTGAGCATCCTCCCAGTGTTACTGAGACAGACTTTGTGAGTCAGGTCTAGAGCAATAACTGTCCACTCTGACTTAATATTAAAATCAACCACAGTGCTTAAACAGAATCTGTGAGAGTGGGATTCAAGAAGTATTTTTAAGGTATTTTTTTTTTTACCAGGATTGAGAATGATAGACTATAGGACAGGGTATTGCAACCCAATGACATATTAAAATCAACCAGAATAATTTTTAACAAATGGTGATGTCAACTGACCTTGGAAACGTTACTTGTCAAAAGTGTCTTTTAAAATTTTAACTTCTTTACAAAAGCACCTAACAAAAAATAAAGATGATTGCGTTTAAAGAAATTTTCTTAATTTGTTTAAAAGGCAGGAGAAGGCACAGGAATATGTAATATTTTCCTGTTTATTGCTCAGTTGAGCAATAGAGCAATATAGATGTTAATAATTGGTTCTGGAAGGTCCTTGCTTAGCATCTGGACAACCATCTTAAGTGACAGCCGCCATTTTTAAGAAAAAGTTTCACTTTCCTGCCCAATGGCCTTTCTGAGAAAGGCTCACCACTCCCTCAGACCAACCCCACCCTTAACTAACTCATTAGGACTTGCTCAGCTCTGATTCCTGAGCCTGCCCTATGGAAGTTGCAGAACCCAAGCCTGTATTGCCTCTCTCCCTGTATGAAGAAATGGCCTTTATTTGTCAGCTCTGACCAATAAACTTCTTGTGTGCATCTCTGCTTGGTCTCTGTCTTTCATTTCTCCCTCGCCTGTCTCCTGGTTCCTTGCTTTCCTTTCAGGTTCCATGCTCTTTGAAGGTGTCAGTGGGGATTACGATAAGAATGGCAGAACTGGGTGTGGTGGCACATGCTTGTAATCTCAGTTACTTGGGCATTTAATGAGATCCTATTTCAAAATACACTTTAAAAAGGACTGGGAAAGTAGCTCAGTGCTTGCCTTATATGTGCAAGTTCCTGGATTTGATTCCCAGTAGCACCTCAAAACAAAAACAAAAATTATCTGAAGCCAAGTGAATGAGAAGACACGGGAAAGGCTTAAAGGCTTAGGCTGAAGAGCACCACCAGGTAGAGCTAGATCTCTATGCACTGCCACAGGATAAGCTAACTGGTTGGAAATGAACTGATTTTTATGACCTCCAATAAAAATAATGTTTGCAGAAAGGGAATGTTGAAAGTAGTAACAATGTCCATTTCTGAAGCACCAGTTAAAAGACAAAGAGTTTGTATGCCTAGAAGTATTTTGTTTCTTAATCATCATCAAACTGAAGTATAGTAGGTATGGAAAACAAAATATACATGCATAGGTTAAGGAGGTATGTTATCACTGAGACTGGAGAAAAAGGACAGTCAGTGTAGATAATAAATGATTGGGTCAGGATGATGAGAGCTGATTCAAAGGGAAATCAAATGCTAATACCTCCAGAGTACCTCTGCCTCCTCACCTGTTGCTAAGGTCACTGGCCATCAGGGGATTTGTTCTCCCAGCCAGAGATGTTAATGGGTACCCCCTGGGTAGTTCTTTTACCCACCTTTGGTCACTTCACCTTTGGGGCAGGATGAGAGGAGGGAACATGAGAAGAAACCTAAAATCTGTAAAAGGGGCAAGACACCCTACCCCAGGGGACACCAGCTCTGGATCCCCTCTTCTCTGGAGGAGTCTCTCTCTGTGTGTTCTACACTTTAAAAAAACCTTTTTGCTCCTGCCCTGGCATTTCTTGGATGTTCACTCTTTAACAATAGGGTAACAGGGACCAGATCCTGATTTTTAAGACTGGTTTCATCACCAAAGAAATAAGGACTTTGGGATTCCAAATAATATGACACCACAGTCATATTAACTGGGTTCGTAAGACTTACATAAAAATATCTCAAAAGTCCATTTATTAAATCACAATAGATTTTTTAAAAGTCCATTTATTAAATCACAATAGATTTTTTTTTCAAAAAGAAATAGGTTTGCTTTTATGCAATATGATCAAAACATTTTCTTAACTCTAAGCATGGCAAATGAGAAATCAAGTGAAAATCAATAGTTTCCTTAAGGACTATCACTCTGACTATTCAAACACTTAATATCTAATCACATCTCACAATAAGGATGATTTTGCTAATGGGATTAAACTGTTCATATGTTTTGCTTACATTATATCATTCTACATATCTAAGGCAGGCACAGAGGCTGGAGTATTTAAGGGCTAGATTTAAACCTTCTGATAGCTATCAGAGCAATATTTCTCAACCCTTGCTACATGTTAAAACCACCTGGGGGCTTTAAAAAAATTAGGCATAACATATACATAAAAAAACTCCTGCACAGCTATTGCATATACTTGATGTGTTTGGACATAAGCATACACCTGTGGAAGCATCACCACTGTCTCTGAAGGTAATAAACATATTCATCACTTCCAAAAGTTTCCTCATGGCCCCACTTTTTGTGGTAAGAACACTTAACATGAGATCTACTCTATTTCCAAAGAGTTTTTAAGTGCTCAAAAGAGAGCTGTAGGCATTATAGGCACAGCAGTTCTCTAGAACTTACTTAACTTGCATAATCAAAACCTGATAACTATTGAATAACAACTCCCATTTCTCTTTACCCCAAATTCCTGGTAAATACCATTCCACTCTTTGTTTCTATGAATTTGAATATTTTTGAAAGCTTATGTAATTGGAATCATGCAGTACTTGTCCTTTTGTGACTGGCTTATTTTACTTAACATAAATGTCCTCTAGGTTCATCTATGGTTTATGTGGCAAGAAGTCCTTTTTAGTGGCTGAACAGCATTTCATTGTATATGTATTATAAAGCATATTTATACGTGTTTGTGTGTGTACCGATATTCTTATCCATTTGTCTGTCAATGGACATTTGGGATGCTTCCACCTTGTAAGTATTGTGATTAGTGCTGCAGTGTACATGCGGATGCAGATTTCTTTGCACGATTCTGATTTAAATTATTTGGGATACTTGAAACTGGGATTGCTAGATCATATGGTAGTTCTATTTTTGACTTTTATTTTTTTGAGCCTCTACACTGTATTCTATAGAAACTGCATCGTTTTGTATCCCCATCAACACTGTACAAGAATTCCAATTCCTCTAAAACCTTGCCAACACTTGTTATTGTTATGCTCGAATTCGGGACCACCAGAGACCAAGATCAATGTAAGCAGCAAAGAGGTGTTTATTGAGACCTAGCTCGGTCTTCCACGCACACACAGCAACTGGTGATGCTGAGAAGCCCCAGTCCAGGGTTTGCAGCAGTTTTATGCACTCTTTGGGGAAGGCAGGGACTTCACATACATCATAGCATCTCTTAGCATATCATCACACACTGCGGGAAAATCAAACAACTCTAAAACATGATTATTGTATCAAGTGGTGGGAAAGAATCTGGAAAGGATTATTGGTTAGTTCAAGGGGGGTTGATGCAATAAAAATAATGGGTTGAAACCGTGAGGGTATCGCAAGGAGGGTACGTGCCAAGCTGCAGGGCTTCTAGTTTAGATATCGGTCACCACATCTAGGTGGGGGCCTCTGGAATTTCAGTATTTCCATATCTTGGCCTATCTTAGGCAATCACCATCTGCGGCTTTTCCAAGAACTCTTTCCACAGAGCTTTCTGTGGTATTTTCCTGACTTTAGGACTGCAGTAGGTCAGGGATTAAGTTTCAGAGCAAAATGAGGTTCCAAGTAGACTGAGGTTGCTTAGGTCTTTCATTATCTTATGTTTTTGATAATAGCCAGACAAATAGGTGTGAGGGATAGTTTATTGTGGATCTCATTTGCATTCACCTTGAGAATTTTTTAAAAAAGAATCAATATCCAGATTCCACCTCTGGGAATTCTGATGGAGTTGATTTAAGGCGAGCCCCTCAGCATTGGTTAAAATTTCTCCAGATGAAGCTACTGTGTCATAGGCTTGCAAATATTTGCCCTGGAGTCAATAGTTTTGAACACTGGCTATATATTAGCACAGTGATTCTCAAAGCCTGAATCAGGA
The DNA here is from genome assembly GCF_052094955.1 of Ictidomys tridecemlineatus. Lineage (NCBI taxonomy): Eukaryota > Metazoa > Chordata > Mammalia > Rodentia > Sciuridae > Ictidomys > Ictidomys tridecemlineatus. Next base: position 171,153,437 of record NC_135478.1, read on the forward strand.
ACATCCAGAGGCTCATTAAAACACAAATTACTGAATTTGCAATTTAAATGTGTTCTCAGGTGACTGTGCTGCTGTAGCTTTTGCTGCTGGTCCAGGAGCCACATTTTGTAAACTACTGAACTAAACACTGCCAGGAGTAGCTTTGTCTGAGCTTTCCTGTATGACCCACTTCTTTGAGGCTCACATTAAAACTACTTTTTTTTTTTAAATGTAGTAAAATACACATAACATGACATTTACCATATTCTTTTTATTCCTTCTAGAAGAAAGAACATATATATGCATGTACTAATATATGTATTTGTTCTATTTAAATATGCACAAAGATTACAGTCCATTATAAATTCTTGATTTTTTCTAAAATCAAAAGGGACTAACATATTTTGGCAACACAAGACAGTAGGGTAGAAGAACATTTTTGTGCAATCAGAAAAGTAAATCTGGGACTGGGAACGTTCAGCAAATGAGCCACAAATTTATAAATTTTAGTGTAAATTATCCTAGCTGCATTTTAAAGGGAATTTAATAAGAATGTTAAATGATGCAAAAACTTGTTATACTAAGCAGAAAGTATGGCCAATTGTATAAATTAAAATGTTTTTCTAGTTTTAAATAAAGTTTGTGGGAAGACATGAATTTGGATGGGACACCTGCCCTTGTCCCAACAGAACAAAGCAATACAGGGTTCATTCATAGTAAGTGAGCTTTGGTTGATGGCAGTAGACCCTGTGACTAATAAACTCATTAAGTTGTACCCTGTTGACTGGTTGGTTGACTCTGCTATTTTTGTCAGAATCAGGCAAGAACTAGCAAACTCCCAGTGGAAGTGTGTGAGAACTCTATTTTACGCAGCGGGTCTAGTGGAGAGTAACTCCAAATTCTGAGTTTTTCACAACATTTATAGGATATAGAGTGTCATGAATTTTCTTGTCTAAAGGATACATAGTTGTGCACAGGATTTCAGGCAGGAAGCATCTTCACAGAAGCAAAGTGTGATAAGGGGGAGAACTGGCTCTTTTAACAATCCTTTGATAAATCTCTAGCTTTGGGACTGGAGCCTCCACAGGGGCATTTACACTTCAAAGGAAAGTAGTTAGATCTAAGGGGAAGTCCTTTCCAATCTAAGAGGTAGGAGGGGATAATGCTAATAAAGTCCCCTGAAGAGAGCTGACTAGAAAGGAGAGAGTAACTTTCCCTTTCCCAGGCACTAATTCTCAGGACAGTGTTCTTGGTTTATTTTACCTTCAGGGCTTGGGTGAGTTACTCCTTATATCATAGCCATTAAGCTATTTCCTATGCCTTACTTCTTTTTTTTTTTTCCTGTAAATACTATTTGATCACATTATTGACTGGACTTCTCAGTCCCTGTTCTGGTTGTGGGGGCTGTCCTATTCTCATGTTTTTGTTTTGCTTTGCTTTGCTCAAATAAACTCTACTAAATTTAATCATTCTAAGGAATTTTTTTTTAACCCTGGTGTTGGAGCAATACTACTGTGTAGGTGGCCCTTAAAATCTTATAAAACAAAACATAGTTTGCCCCTGATTTAACAAGCTATTTGAATTTGAGCTAGTCATTCAAACTTTTAGGCTTTATTTTCTTTTTTAAAAGGGGTCTTTCCCTGTATACTTATTTTTATTTATTAAAATTAGGTATGTATAAATATTAAATAATATTTATTTAGAAAGTACAAGAGTAATGATATGATGAACTTATACATTCAACCATCCATCTTATGGAAATGTTTTAACAATATGTGTACATATGCATTCATACATATATATGTGTATATACACACTATATATGTACATATATGTTTATTTACTATAGTTTTCTGTATATAATATTTTATTCCTCTTTTTGGTAATAGTTTGGGTCAAAGATGATATTAATCAATTGAGATAAAATTGATTAAGTCATGGGTATAATTTCTAAAGATTGAATACAGGCTCTTAAGAAACAGCCATATTAAAAAATACTCAAAATATTTCTTTAGTCATTCAAAAATATGTATTTATCTTACAACTTCAGATATAAACTAGATCTACAGAAATCTAAAAGAAGGAAATAATAAGAATGAGAACAGAAGTCAGTGAAAGAGAGAATAGAAAAAAACAAAAAAAATTAGTAAAACTAAAAACTGCTTTTTGAAAAAATTACTAAACTGGACAAACTATTAGCTAGATGACCAAGAATATTAGAGTCAAAATATTTCAATCAGGAAGAAAAGGGGTCAGCTGCTAGGGCAAATACTGGTAGTTTCTCAGAAGGTTAAACACAAAATCAGCAATTGGACTCCTTGGTATGGACCTAATGAAAGGAAAGTGAGGAACCAGGAGAGCGAGAAATGAAAGATGGAGATCAGGCAGAGATACACATGAGAGTTTATCTGTCAGAGCTGACAAACAAAGGCCATCTCTCCATAGACAGAGAGAGGCAATACATGTCTGGGGCAGGCTCAGGGATTAGAGCCAGGTGGGTCAGATTGCAGGTAGTTAAGGGTGGGGTTTGTAAGAGGGAGTGGTGAGCCTTTCTCAGAAAGGCCCTTGGGCAGAAAAGTGAAACTTTTCCTTAAGATTGCAGCTGTCGATGTAACTGATGTGATTCAGCAATCTGTATACGGGGTAAAAATGGGAGTTCATAACCCTTTTGAATCAAACTGTGAAATATATCAAATTAGATGTAATGTTTTGAATGACCAACAATTAAAAAAAAAAGATTGCAGCTGTCATTTAAAATGGCTATTCAGATGTTAAGCAAGGACCTTACACCCAAGAGAAATGAAAATATTTGCTCACACAAAAACTCGTGCACAAATGTCCATAACAATATTATTCAAAATAGTCAAAAAGGGAAAATGATCTAAGTGTTCACTGAAACCAAAAGCCGAATGTTTTCTCTGATATGTAGATGATAATTCACAATAAGGGGGAGGGTACTAGGGAAGAATTGAGTTACTTTGGATTAGGCAGAGGGAAGTGAAGTGGGGGAGGATATGGAGGTAGGAAGGATAGTAGAATGAATCAGACATTATTATCCTATGTGCATATATGAAGACAGGACCAGTGTGATTCTACATCATGTATAACCAGAAGAATGAGAAGTTATATTCCATTTACATATAATGTGACAAAATGCATTCTACTGTCATGTATCACTAATAAGAACAAATAAAAATAGATTAATAAAATGTGGTATATTCACACAGTGTAAAATTATTTGGCCCTTAAAAGAAATGAAGCATTGATTTATGCAGTAGCAAGGATAACACTTGAAACATAATGCTAAGTGAAAGAAATCAGCCACAAAATTCTGCATATTGCTTGATCCCATTTGTATGAAATGTGTGAATAGGTAAATCTAGTGAGACAGAAATTAGATTAATGGTTGTCTAGAGCATAATACCTAACAGATCTTAGCTCAAACTCCACTCTCTTCTTATTAGTTGTGGGAATTCAGATAAATTTACTTAGCATCTTTGAAATTACCTACTAATTTGTAAAATAAAAAAATAATTGTTGTAAATATTTAATAAGTCAAATTATAGAGACTCCATCCTAGTGATAGAGAGGTAGCCCAATAGAAATGATAATTTTTCCAGTGCTTCATTTGTCAAATTATTACAGTGGTGGCTACAAAAAAAAAAAAAAAGAACTTGGGTCTATTTTTACAGACACCCATACACAATTGGGAACTGACAATGTTTTAAATCATATACACACAAAACACTAACAAAGCATTTTTAAACACAAAGGGAAGGAAAGACATCTGAATAATTACTTTCCACTGATTGCCCCATCCTTGCATTTGTATTTTCCTTTTTGAATCTTGCTCTCATGCAGAATCAGAGAACCTTAAGGGCAGCCAGCTGCTTTTCCATCCTGGCACCTACATTCCAACTTCCTTGCCATTTGAGTCTGTTGCTCTATTGAGCCTCATTCACAGGAAGCACTTGTGGTACCTGTACTTGGCCGCGTTAGGCAGCTGCAAAGCAGAGAGAACAAGGTGGCCTTAATGGCTGACTTAATGGTGTGTTAAGTGTTCCTTTCTGCTGAATTGAACACAGGCTTTGGTGTGTCTAGCTTTATTGGGTTGCTGTCAACCACATGCATAGTGTAGTAAATTTTGAAGAAATTTGTGGTTTGAGTGGAGCAAAGTAGGGGGAAAACAACCAGAAGAGTAGTGTGACGTGGACATGGGTGAAAGTTCTAGAATGTGTATTTCCTCTATTATCAAGCATTTTTTTTTTTAAATGTGAGCATGTTTTGAAAGCATTCTTTTCTTTCTCTGAATTCAGATATCTAGAAATACTGGGCATTTTATTTTGCTTTGCTTGGTTTATCAAAAAAAATCAAATAATTATAAATGTTACTTTCAATTATGTAAAAGTAATTATAGAGAAAAGCTATGATAATTATTTTTTCAACTATAAGATGCTTTTAAAATATAAAGTTCAAAACAGAACGTAAAATATAAGATTCTCAATGTAGTAAAAATATATGTAAGATTCTTAGCTTATGAATTATATTTTTAAAAGTCTGTTGCTTAAATTTGGGAATATTTCCTGAAAGGTAAATAGGCAATTAAAAATTTTATTAAAGAATCACTCCAACTTTGAAAATAGACTGCTGACATATTGATGAAATTGTAATTTTAAGACTTAAATTTATAATAGTTGGTAAAATAAAAGTTTGGATGTGAGCTTGCTGAAAAGTATTAATAATAATGTTGGTGTTAATACTAATACCATTGACAAAGCATTAATGAAGAAGGATGATAGGACAAGATGCAAACTTTCCACATTTTTGCTCATATGTTAACAATAGATCTCAATAGTTGGAGATCTATACTGTTTTCACATTTATCATATGAGTAATAAATGAAAAATAATAAACACCATTATTGTCATATCTGATACACTGTATTTGACTTGAAAAGCTCTAATCAACTATTACAATCTTAATATGAATTTAGTATTAATTATCATAGCAATGGAATGGCAAATTTTTATAACAGTAGCATAAGGTAAAGAGGTTGAGGATAGTGTAAACATATAAAAATTTATAAACTGTATCTCAAAGATTGAAAACTCAAAGGTATAATGGAAAATATTTTGAGACTTGATCTGCTCAGAGAACTGGCAATTCACACAAAAGGTCCCCATGAACAGTCACTTGCTCTTCGGTTGAAACAAGTGGGATTCTGCTCACCTTGTTTCAAAGACCAACATCCCATTCCAAAAGGGCTGAGATTGGAAAATATGAAAAAAAAAAACATCTATTTTAATGTAGTAACTATATTTTCCCATTCACATGTATTTATTTCACTTTAATTTTACATTTCATATATCAAGGGAAAATTTTTCTCCTTACATTATTAGTATAGCCCATGGAGGCTTGGCAAAAAGCTGCCACAGGGAGATAAGAGCAGAAATAAGCTTTCCAACCCAAACCAGATCTCATATAGATTACTATTCCAATTCCTATTAGAAGACTGCTGCACGGCATCTCTACTTTGCAATCCAACTGTGTTAAAGTAATGGGGACTACTTCACTAAATCATATATAAGGATGTATGTGTTCTTCAGAAGGACCTAAAGTTTCCCCTGAGTGTAATTTAGGTTTTTTTCTTTTCCTCTAATTGTTTTGTTGCTTAAACATATTTGAGTTTTGAAATGAGCAAATAGAAAAGCAGAGCCAACAATCCTCAGATTATTATTCACTGACTTCAGAAATTCTTTAAACATTAAAAAAAATTTAACTGACAATAATTGTATACATGTATAGGGTACAATTATATATACATGTATATTTATGGGTTATGTGATATTTTGATGTATGTATACATTGTGAAACTTAAATATAGGAATAATCTCTCTTGGTGACTAAAGCAAGCTGTGGAAATTCTTACATAAAGATGATTGTAACTAAATAGCACTTAACATTTGGAATGCATAATATATTTCATATTTACTATAAAGGTAACATTAATATACGTTAGTATAAAAATAATACATATATAACAAAAGTCACAGTAAACCTGCCTCAGAACTCATTTCTTGCATCATTGCTATGATTACTCTCTGAATTTGTGAGATCTTCATAAAAGATGTGGCCGAGTCAATGAACATTTTTTAAACATCAAAGAACTATCTTCAGAAAATGTCAAGTCTTTCAGATTATTGGCAGGGTAATAAGGATTAAATTACCCTCAGAGGGAAACTAAATGTTTTTCCTGTAGTTCAAGAAGCAGCCTGAATTCTGTGAGTGTGTATGTTTGTGTGTGTGTTCAATCTGTGTCTTTGAATAGGTATATAAATATATACCTATTCTAGCTTAGATATGTTTCAGAAATAGAAGATTAGTCTTCTGCCCATTAACAATAAAACTTAAATATATGAATAATCTCTCTTGGTGTTGTAAAATATCTATATTTTTAAATATGCTATTTGCCATATTAATCATCACTTGATATTTTCAATAATGTTGATGCAATATAGTCATTACAAATATTAGACCAACTGCTACATTTTTCCAGTTTGATCCCAACCTCAGCTACCAAATCTTAAAATGGAAACTCTCCTTCGTTTTCTTCATTGTAAACAATTTAAGTTTTAAGAAATCTCAGTTTTCTTGTATAAGGTAAATTCTCAATATATGAATAACAAGCTGAAAACAATTACCTTAGAAGCTGGATTTGCTGGTGCACACTTGTATTCCCAGAAACTCTGGAGGCTGAGGCAGGAGGATCCAAGTTTGAGGCCAGCCTAGGCAACCTAGCAAGACTCTGTCTTAAAATAAAATGCTGGGCATGAACTTCAGTGTACAAGGCACTAGGTTCAATCCCTGGTACTAAACACAGACACACACACACACACACACACACACACACAATTACCTTAGAATGTATTTGATATTTATGTGTCCTATAAACAGTTTGGTTTAAAATGTAACTCAGTTTGTATTTCCACTAAAAATCTCTGGGAAAAAAATATGACTCAAGCATGGTGGTGAACACCTGTAATCTCAGCAGCTTGGGAGGCTGAGACAAGAGGATTACAAGTTCAAGGCCAGCCTCAGCAACTTAGTGAGGCCCAAAGCAACTTGAGGAGAACATGTCTCAAAAAATAAAAAAGGGGCTAGGGACATATCTCAGTGGTTGAGTGCCCCTAATTTTAATTCCCAGTACAAAAATATGTAAATAAATGAAAATAAAAATATAAAAGTATGAATGTGAATTCTAAATTTTTTTGAAGTCAAGGATAATCAATTACATATTTAGAAAAAGCTATCTATTTTGTTGCTTTATTGTGTAAGGAAGTGAACCATTTTAAATTTTGCTCGAATGTTTACCTGAAAAATATTTTGTCCTATGTTCCCATTTTAAACATTATCTTATGTTATAAACATTATCTTATCTTATAAAATAATATGTGTTTATTCATAAAGCATATTGTATTTAAATGACAGAAGCCCAAACTTGTTGTCTGTAGGCAAGTAGAGTGAACTTTTTTTGGATTGGTCTTCCTACGAGATTAATTGGAAAATTTTTCAAAAATTTAATGGCAATGCCTAGTACTATGCACTTGACAAGAGGATTATACAGCTAATAATTTTAAATTACTCAATGTTACCACTAGATAGCAGTATAAGTCTTTGGACTCTATTATGAAATACAACTTAAATAATTTTAAAATTGTATGTTTGAAAATAGCTTTTACTGAATCTTATCAGAAGAAGAAATAAGGAGCGAGTTAATGTTATGGCTTAAAGTGTTTTTGGATTATGTTCTACTTAGATTTGGTATTTTCCTTCTTGAAATTAGATCTGAAAGTAAATTTTAACATTGATAATTAGCTCTAATTACATCATTTTCTTTATTCATTAAACCCAAAATAGTACACTTATAAATATATAAATTCATATATACATATGTGTGTGTGTGTGTATATATATATATATATATATATATATATATATATAGAGAGAGAGAGAGAGAGAGAGAGAGAGAGAGAGAGCATTGTATTCAACCATCAGAGAAAATTGAGATTGCTGCTGTTAAAATTATATATACTATATTTTTAATGCTAAATCAATGAAAATGCATTGCTCATTTAAAAAATATCTGTTTGCTTGTTGCAAATAAATTTTTAACCTAGAAATATTTAGAAATCAAATGTGATGGTTTAGACTTTGATCCTTTAGCAGATGAGGCTTAAATACCATAAAAGTGCCAAAGGAGACAAAAATAGGAAAACCCAACAGCATTGTTGGAAAATAGAAAGATGGTCATGTGACAGAATGACTGATGGATTTTTGGAGGCTATAAAGTAGATGGACTTCAATGAAAAATGGATTTCATCTATAATTTAATAAAATGTATTTGTGGGTTCCAGAAAACTGGTTGAACCATTTCCACCAACAGTCATGAAGATAGCTGAGTTTGGGAGCAGGAATGGGAAAAATGGGAATTTGGAACCAAACACAGCCTTCTGCAGCAGAACAACTGTCTGTAGCATTCACTTACAGATTAAAGGTGGCAAAATTGCTCTCCACACTAAGTGCGTGCACTTTGAAATATCCTACTTTGGGTATTGGGACTTGAAAGAGGCTCTGGCTATATGTGAATTATTTTGAGACTCCTGTGTAAGTGTTTATGAAATGAAATTATTGTTTGTGAAAGAGAGGAAGTTTCCCAGAGTTTAACCACAGAATTTACATTGAGCTGGAGAACTATGTTCTGGGTCAGTGAACATTGTGCTTAATATCTGTGTGTGAGACAGATCTAAAGGGACACGGGTTTCCTTAAAAGGTCAATGCAATTAAGCAAAGGGGCTAAATTCATCATAGAATATACTTAGGCAGAACTTCAGTGTTTCAAAATAACTTTCTTTCTTTCCTTTTTTTTTTGGGGGGGGGTGGGGTGGTCCGGTTCTGGAGATTTAATCCAGAAGTGCTTTATCACTGAACTACATCCCCAGCCCCACGACCAACTTTGTAAAATTTTATTTGAAGAAAGGGTCTCACTGAGTTGCTGAGGCTGGCCTTGAACTTGCAATCCTCTTGACTCAGCCTCCCCAGCCACTGGGATTATAGGCTTGCACTACCACTGGTCCAAATAGCTTTATATCTTGGACTACATGATTTAATTTTCCTTTTTTCCCAAAATTTTAGACCTTAAATTATCAATTTAACTGTTCATCACTATCATTTTGACATAAGAAACAACTTCTGTTCTGTGATGGGGTCATAGCTCAATGGTAGAATGCTTGCCCCCCACATGTGGAGCACTGGGATCGATCCTCAATACCACATTAAAAAAATCATAATGAATAAATAAATAAATAAAGTAAAGATATTGTGTCCATCTTACCAAAAAAAAAAGAAAGAAAGAAAGAAAAGGAAAAGAACTCTGCTCAACCACTTTATGAAATAACAATCAGGAGATTACCAAAACTTCAGTATGAGTTAACTTTTAGGTAATCTCTTAGGTATTATCCTAAAAAGCTCTCAACATTCATTTAAAAAAATTCTTTCTGGTGTAACCCAATGATATAAGTACTACTATTCCCATGACAGCCTATAATAAAAAACCAGTGAATTCATAATGAGTAATAATCTAGATATGTCAGTTTCCTAGTCCATGCCTTTCCTATTTGTGATAGACAGAATAATGCCCTTCCCCGCATACATCTGCGTCCTAATCCCCAGAACCTGTTAATAGTCGTATTATAAGAGAGAGAGGAGTAAGATTGCAGATAGGTTAGGGTTGCTAATTGACTGTAGGGAGAGTATCCTGGATTACCTAGGTGGGCCCACTGCAATCATAGGAGCCCTAAAAAAGGTAATAGAGGGAAGCAAAAGAGAAAGAGAAATGGCAGCAGGAGAAGGAGTCAGTCTATTTTTTTCTGGCTTTGGACAAATGAGGGGGCATAAGCCATGGAATGTAGGCAGACTCTAGAAGATGGGAAAGCACAGAAATAGCTTCTCCTCTAGAACCTCCAGAAAGAACAGGCTGCTGGTTCTTGATTTTATAAGTACATTATCTTTAAGACTTGTGAGCATTTATATGTAGAATGAGAGTGTATGTTTGGAGTATAATGGTCACTGAATAACTAAGTTCTAGTGAAAGAGCCTTATTCATATTAGACAATAAACATAAATAGTCTAAACAGTTGATAAATATTATAAAACCTAATTGAATTATCAAAAAAGAGAAGACTTAGAGAATGGGAAACAGACCTTGGAAGAATAAACCAAGAATTAGGTTAACATCATAAAAGCAGTTAGATAAATTTCGAGTTAGCTAAAATGTTGTAAAGTGATGATCTTATTTTTCAGCCAAAAATACTGTAAGCAAGAACTTGAAGAATTCAAGTGTTCTTTTTGCATAACAAGGATAGCCTATCTTGAGCAAATACAATAAAGATTGTTTAGAACTTAAAGGTAAATATTATGTATCTGAGTATAGAATAACTCAAGTTAATAATAATATTTTGAATCAACTTTTTATATTAGAGTTTCTGAGATATGTATTATTACTAAAAGAATTTAGTGAGCTATTGTATGATATTTGACATGTAAGAAATTACATTAATGAGTTGAGTAAGATTTACCATCTTGAAAAGAATCAGTAGCTTAAGATTTAATGATTTAATAGCATAGACAATAACTAAAGAGATAAAAGATTAATTATGCTATGTTTTCTATGTATTTCCTATTATTTACAATAAAAGAAACACAACTTATGAATTGAACTTGTACTTCATAAGATTGTTTAATGGATGCTCCATAGGAAAGAAAATTAAAACATCTTAGACCTGGAGTCACGTGTTTCATGTGAAGCCGTTTTATGTGGAGCTCTAGCCATTAGCAGCATTTTAAAGTATTTCTCTTGTGTACAACACATTGTCAAAATCATCCTGCTATGAGAACAATAAAAAGATATAAGCAGGGAGAAAGATTTTGCCATTGGTATTGTGCTTCCAGTTCATATATCTGCATTTTAAATGCTTGCCCTTGCTTTTGTATAAAAGTACAACTAAAGCAAGATTAAGGTCAGAAATTTGACCTACTTTCTTCATCCTTTTTGCTTAACACTGCATGGCGAAGCTTTAAAAAAGTAAATCAGTCCTTTTAAAAATGTGAAACTTTTAGAAAGGGCTGAGGAAGATGTACTCTGGCCTCAGCTGTCCCCAGAAAGCAAACAAATAAACAACAAAAGACAGCTATTTACACATCATACTGGGGAAGATTTGCAAATCCGTTTTTCAGAAAATATGTTGTTCAATCATATCTGTTCAAATGGAGAATAATTTTCATAAAGAAACTCTAATTACTGGCTATTTTCTTCTATTGTAAAATTGTAGTTGCAAAAGCTAATTTATTCATTTGTTTAACAAAAAATTTTTGAAAGATAATTGCAGGAAGCTGGCTATATATTAATTCATCACATGGTCCTTGCTTTCAAGGATTTTTCTATAAAATGATCACATGCAGTTATGACCCCTATGATAAGTGATGGAGTATGTGTAGTATCAGAATCCTGGGAAAACCAGGAAACCATCACAAGAGTAATATTTGAGTTCAGTTTTGAAGGATGACTTGCAATTTTCCAAACACTTTAAGGTGAGGGGTGAGAAACGCAGAGGCTCCTGAGCAATAGGCTCAATGTGGTAATGATGTTCCCAGGGATGTGAGGATGATGAGGGAAGAAGTTGTTCATTTGTGGGTGGGAAAGATTGTTTTGTGTTCAAGTAACCACAGCAGCTATAATAGGTACATCCTAAAATTGTAATAGCTTCAGAAACACAAATTGATTTTTCATTTTCTTGTGAGCCAAAATGAATAATCCTACTTGTGAGTATTCCTACATGTGGGGTCTCTGCTAGATGCAACCTGTCAGGGATCCTGGATGATGGAATATCCATCTTCAACCTAGAGCTTCTGAGGGAGCCCCAGGCATCAATAGACAGCTGGTGGTCTGGCCTAGAAATGGTGTACATTTGCCCATAATTTATTGACTAGAACTCAGTCACTTGGCCATGTCTAAGTGAAAGGAAGGCTTGGCAGTATAGTCTCACTGTTGGCCCAGGAGGGAAGGAAAATGACAAATAGCTGGCCTGTTTTTGCCACAGGCCTGACAGGCTACTCTAATGGAGATTGGTGATTTCCTCAGGTTGGAGAGTCTCACTATCAGCTCTTCTACTTATGAAATCACTTTGGTGCCACATAAAGGATATACTACCCCAGGGTCAGATGAGTGAGGGAAAGTTAGGTAGTTCATCAAAACTGGTGATTAGAACACAAAGGCAGTGGCAGCATCATGGGGAGGAGGGGGGTTACAGGTGAAACGCAGAAAATATTTCTAAGATACAGACAACTGGCTTTGGCAAGAAGTGACAGGATGCTGAGCTGAAGTCCAGAGAAGAGCAGAAGATGACTGAGCGTTTGACTGAGAGAATGTGTTGTTGATGGTGATACTAATAACGGCAGTCAAGAATATGTCAGGAAAAAAGGAGCAGGATTACACATGGAAAGGAAAAGCAGTGTTGGAAAAGGTAAGTCTGTAGTTTTTGCAGGACATCTGAGCAGAAATGTCCAGTAAGAAAATGAAACCATGGAACTGAATCTTAGTGGAATGCATGACATATGTTATTTTGCAGGGAATGAGCAATTAACAAATCATCTATAACTACAAGACCAGAAGTAGACATTGAGATGTAGAGCAAAATAAAAAGAATCCTTCTTCTCCTACCTTTGTGAAAAACAGAAGTTGGCCAAATGATGCTAGGCACATAAATGAATATACCACAGTGAATGTCACCTTTATGTGTATCTATAAAAACCAATAAAAAACCCCACTAGAAATAAATAGAAGGAAGACTAGCTGAGGAAGGGAAATGGGGGCAGGGGATGGAAAGAGGAAGACTGGGGACTGTTATGAAACAAATTATATTCCACTCAAACATGATTATATAAGAATATTATATATATAAATATTATATAACTATAAATATTAAGTATATTATAAATATTATAACTGTTATAAATATTACATAAAATATTATATAAAAATTATATAATTATATAAATATTATATATAAATATTATATATAATTATTATAAATATTATATATAAATATTATATATAACTATAATGTACTAATAAAAACACTAAAATTAAAAAATAGAAATTGGGACTTTCCCTATTGGAAACAATAGTATTTCTTTCTTAGTTGAGCTGCTGTAGGGATTGCATCAAGCACAGTATACTTTTCTTGATCGTCACTGGATTTTGAGTGCCTTTCACTATTGTGTAGGAAGGTCTCTGTCTCCCATTACACCTATCTCTGTTTTACTAATTCTGCTCCATTTTACAGGCAATGCTTTTTCTTACATGCTACATAATTGTTCTGTTGTAATTTCCCTGAAACTACAGGAATGTGCCCCTCGCACTGATTGCAAATTCCACACAATTATTCTTCAGAGTGCTCTGTCTACTGTCTGGCATTGTAATTCCCTCTCAGAGAATTTTAATGATAATATTCTTTATCAAATGACTGCTTTGCCGACAGTTACCACATTTAAAAACAAAATAAAAATGAAGACAAAGATCAAAGCCAGAAAAGTCCAAGAAAAATGTAACAATATTTTTATGAAAGAAAGAACAAAGAGTATTTAAAATACCTTTCATGCTGATTTATAATCTACCTTTGTGTTTAATTCCTGTGAGTGACCAGTTAATACAGAAACAACAAAAAATAATTCTATCTCCTTCCATGAATTTTGTGATTACCCTGACCCTATTATGTACTTTCTTATTGTTGTTCTTACTGGGGTCTTCTAGGTTTAAAAAAGTGTTATTTTTATCATATGAGTTAATACATTGAAAAAGCTAATTTAATTTGAAAGTGATGTTGACATTTATTATTTTATCACTTTTCAGACAAATTCATTTAAGACAATGATGCTGATTTTGCCAGGTTCAAGGAATATTCCAATAGGAACTTGACAACAGGAAATGGAAAGGCCTTACTCCAATACAGAAAGCCTGATGTGAAGTATAAAAAGTCGTTGTTTTAGTCAACTTTGTGATGCTGTGACCAAAATACCTGAAAAGAACTACCTAGAGGAGGAAAAGATTAGTTTGAGCCCATGGTTTCAGAGGTTCAGTTCATGACTGGCTGACACTTTAACTCTGGGCCCAACAAGAGGCAGAATATCGTGGTGGAAGGACATGGCCCAGGAAAGCAGCTCAGGACGTAACAATGAGGAAGCAGACAGAGTGAGAGAGAGCAAGGAGGCGCCACCAACAAAATATAAACCCCAGTGACCTTCCTCAAGTCTCATCTTACCTGCCTGTAGTTACCACTTGGTTAATCCATTTAAGTGAAAGCATTCACTGTTTGGATCACAGCTCTTAATAAGCATTTCCCCTCCGAACATTCTTGATCGTTTCACACACGCATTTTTGTGGGGACACCACATATTCATACCATAGCAGTCAAGAAACTAAGAAGCACAGATTGACCTTCTGAACCAAGAAAGACAAGACAAGCTCAGGAAGAACTGTCAGTCAGTAAAGTATTGGTCAGTGTCTCCATAAGATAGGCATATTTCTCCAGGAGACAGGGTGACTCTGACAGAGACAGATATCAAGTTAACTGTGGCAATTGCAATATCCAGTTATAATCTCCTGACCTTAAACATACAAATTATACAAAAAAATTCCCTTGTTCTGATTGAATAATTATCAAGCAATCTTTTGATTATAATTTGGCTTCTTATGGCTTTTCCTCCAGGGCAGGAATCCTCTGACAAAAAATGCATATTGTCATCTTCTATCCTCTTGGCAGATGGATTCATCAATGTAGTTAATAAATTAGACAATTTAGTTATATATTCATGTGAAGAGGTTTGTATGAATCTCTTAGAATCATCTCTTCAGGGATGACAAAAATTAAACTTCTAAGGCTGAAAAATGGGAGATAACTAAACACTAAGGAATACATAAGCTCTTGGAAGAAACCCACAGAGATAGTCTCCTTTAAACATCCTTGCAGTCAGGGTCATTTCTGAATACAAATTGAAAGCTGGAGTAAATTTAGTACAGGAATATTGAAAATCTGTAAGTGCAATTTTTATTTCAGTATCATAATAGCTAGCAGTTATGGAGTCTGAGCTCAACCAAGGAATGGAAGTTGCAGATTTTATGGGCTTGAACGCTTAAAAGTACAGTTACTTGTCACTTTGCTAGCTAAGAAACTGTAACCCAACTCTCATAGTGGGTGAATTGTGATGTGAATGTTTCCTCCTAGAAACAGCTGTAGAATTTGGTAACAACCACAACAAAATTGACCAAATAAAAATATCTTCAAATATAACTAAATATTATCTTATTCATATAAAAACAATTTAAATTTCAGTATTTAAAACATTTTTAACTAACTATAATGAAAACAAATGCATTTAAATGGGTCTCATCTATTGTGCTATCTTTATTAACTATTGAAAAATAATGAGATAATGGCCTACTGAAGATTCAGGTCTACTATTGCATAGAACTTTAAAGATCAGTAATTATTATTTAACAAAATGCACTGTATGTGATTAAAAGAAATTATTTCAAGTACTTGAGCTTTAAGCAAAAGTATTAGAAGTATAAAATTAAGTAATTCTAATGCTGAATGAAAATGAAGAAGTACACATGACAAGTTTGGTCTCCGACTCCCCCAATACTAATTATTCCCAGGAAAATTGTACATACCTCTAGTCAGCACCACTCAAGAGCACATCTAAGTAGCAATCACTACTCAAATATTGTAAGTACACACAATTATATTTTTAATTTGTAGCTTTCAGCAATTACCAGAATGGGAAAGACAAAGCATCATGATGCTATTTGCAGGTAGTGAGTCTGTCTTTGAATGGTGAAAGGAATATGCAATTGGAGTTGGAAAATCCAATATATATCTTAAAATCACTAGTTTTGTAATCTTTTATTTTTAGGTCAGAAAGAACATAATTTTTGAGCCTATTGATCTTTATTTTTATTTAAAAATCATATGCTGTCTAACTTTTATAGAAAAAACTTAAAACAAATTTGAAAACCAAATATTTTTATTGTTCTTTTATTTTCAGGAATAATACTTGCATATACAAGAGCCCAATAAAACTTGTTGTTAGCTGTTTTTTGCATTCTTGCTGCAATATTCAACTGAAACATGAACTGGTATTATGTGGATAACTGAGTATCAATATTATACTTGTAGGTGAATTTGTTACTTCCAAAAGAAGCTCTTTTAAAATTTTCTGTCACCAAATGAACCATTATTTGAATCCAATGTACAATAAGCACCCACAGAGAAACGCTGAACTATTTTGATGATATTTTTTTCCAAAATATATCCAAATAATCAATAACTACATTTTGAGTATTTGTTTTGCCAGGAAGGCACAGCATTAATAGTTTTATGGATATGTTTTCTCATTTAATCCTGATAAAAGTTTCATGTTGGTATGAATTTTGAGGAGTGTTTATAAGAAAGCTCTAATCCCCCTACTATGGAGGAAAATGAGGTGTCTAGAGATTAAATGATTTGCCCAAGGTCATGGTAGTAAGTACTGAATGGAACTCATTCTCATTTCTCTGTAACTCCAAAGCACCTGCTCAGAGAGGCTTGTATCTTATTATCTATCTGCAATGCAGTGGACACATTATGTATTGGCTATGTGTATGCTTAAGCACAGTCAAGGAATATTGAAAGAAATAATTACGTTGTATATTTTGAAATAATTCCCATTAATTTGTAGTGACATCTGTCTGTAAGAGATACATATCAAATATCCAAAAGTCTTTCTAGTATTAGGGATATTTTCCAAAGAGCTCAGAGAATTGTTACAGTAAGATGAATGAAATAATGGGGAAAAATTTAGATATCTGAGGATTAAAAATGATTCAAATTAAAAATAACAGTAGACACATAGCTGGCAAAAGAACCCTTCAAATCCCAGATTACAATTAATCTCTTTTATTATAAACAACTCACAGTGCAGTAAAATTATTAAAAAATGTTTGCAATTTTGAAAGTGATTTCTAGAAAAAGAATTCATTTAGAATTCTGACTATTCTAAAACAAACTGAAATTCTATTTTGACCAGTGTATGTTGCCTGTTTGGGTGAGACAAAAACGTTAGAAGCCAAGGAGCACCACAGGGGAGAGAGAGACGGTGGAGTCAAGCTTATGAGTGAGGAAGGTAAAATGGGAAGGTGCACTCTACTCTCCAACTCTGCTCTTTTCATTAAACAGTTGAGCATCACACAGAATCCGTCCCTGGGTAGGAGGGGGATTTCTCACATTCATCCTTACCTCCTCTCTAAATTGTGACAGTGATCAACATGCCTGTGGATAGTTCTTGACAAATGGAAAAAGAATTCTGTCACAGAACTTCTAAACGGCTATTAGAAACATGTCTGAGTTGTACTGTCGGACTGGTTTAGATTCTATGCCCTCTGGGGTAGGATTGATGTCTTTCCGGTGAGGTTGACAGAAAATACTACAACTCTTAATAAAAATGACGGTAGAAACATAGTTGGAAAAAAGAACCCTTCAAATCCCAGATTACAAACTCTGAATAAAGTCCTGAACCTTTTGTGGAATTCCATTCCCATTGTTGGAATGAATTTCCAGGAGAGTTTGCATTTAAAGTACCATCTCTGTGATACACATTCTGGGATGAACGTTCAAATGAAGCAAATAAAATTTTTCACAGTAGAATTCTTAGCAGCTAATAAAATTAACCACTCTCTTCAGTGATATTAATCAGTGGTTGTTCCAATATGCCTGAACAAACAGAGCACCTGACTGTAGATTAACTGCACCTAACGATGGCTTGTGAATATTAGCGTATCAGGAAACCATATGGTAAATTAGACTTCTCTCTGGTAATTTACCGGAAGGAAGCCAAAATAATTAGAAATCACTCTCAATAACTGCAGTTGCACACAGCAACACAGTCACTGAAATGAAACGGGTTTCAGAAATGTCTGTTTTGCAGGTATATACCAAATGACAGGCTACAAACTAGCTGCTTGTATTACATATCATCATGCAAAATGGCCTTACAGACTGAATTTTAAACTGTGAGACTGTTTGCCATCTGCTTTCTCTATTGATTTGACTTTGAAGGTTTTGTTTGTTTCTTTGCTTTTTAGTCAAGTCAACTTGCCCTGATCATAAGGGTAACTAAACATGGCCTGCACATTTCCTCATAAGAAACATCCAAGGAAGAGTGATTGAAATAAACCTCAATAGTACAGTTTATTCTCTCTTGGTGATGTGCTCTAGTACATCCATTACATTGAAAAATAAAATAATTTTTTAAAGTTATTAATAGCATGAAAATGAAGATATACTGGGCTAAAACTTCTTAATATTTTATGTGTTTATGAATCTCCTGAGGGCCTTTTTAAAATGCAGATTTATGATTCAGCAGTGGGCTCCAGAATCTGCATTTCTAATATCCTTATAGGCAATGTTGATGCTGCTGATCTGTGGATCAAGCCTTGGTAATAGGTTGCACCAGACCTCACTAAGCATGTAAGTGAGGTCTCACCAAACATGACACTTTACCCCAATGTCTTCTTCACCAGAAACAGAAAATATTATCCTATCTTTTGATTTTTTATCCTTTGAGCTTGGTTGAAAACTAGAGGGTAGCTTACCCAATTCATGCCATATATGTTATAAAGGCAGAACAATTGTAACTTATCAAGACATTGATTACATAAATGTATGTTAAAGTCTGTAAACAAGTCAGGATGGTGCCTGGCATTTTGCCAGGGGAAGTGGTTTGTGAGGTGGCGCCAGTGAGCCATTAAGTGTGGAGATTCCTTATTGGTTGACTGCTGTATCTAGTTTATGTTAATTAAGATAAGCTGTGTGGAATGTATATATACACCCCTCCTGTCCTACAATAAAGGGCCCCCACTCCTGCTGTATGAATGTACACAAGTTTTTTGTCACCCCCCCCCCCGGTTATTTTGCTGCAGCCGGACTCCGGCAAATATACACTGGGTAAGACACAGAAAACAGATGCAAGTGGTTCTTTCGGTCACAAAGCATATAGATGGTCTAGTTGAAGAGACAGATTAAATGTGTATGAATATGTATTCATTTCTTTGAAAAGAAGCTACAGAATTCTAAAGATGCAAGGGGACCTAACTTGGCAATGCTTCTCTGAGAAATGGACAATTTAGCAAAGCTCTGAAATACAAGTAGGTATTATTCAGTGAAGTGATAGAAGAGCAGTAAGTAACTGAAGATAGATCTGGAATTCTTTCAGATAAAACAACTAATGAATGAATAGTACAGAAATGGGGCCAGACAAGTGAGGAGAACTCATGTCCTAGAAGACCTTGTTAGGCATGTTAAAGATCTTGGAATAAAACTAAAAGCAAAGGAAAGATGTTTAGGGAAGAAGCTACTTTTATGCAAACAGTTTCCATATGCTGAATTGATTAGATCAATAATGGCTTTGAAAGTTAGAAAGCTACTGAAATACTCCAGGCCAAAGTTTATGGTGGCTTAGTAAATGTAGTGGCAGAAGAGATGGAGATAGAAAGAGATGTGTGTGTTGCAAGTAGATTCATGGTCTAGTTTTTGACTGAGCTGATATGGGTTGTAAGGAAGAAAAGAGATGTGGCCCTGGGTGTCTTGCAAATATAACTTTGATGTATAATGCCATTTGCTGTGATGGGGAGAGATACTGAAGTGATTTCTGACATTTAATTTTTTTTGTTTTTGTTGCTATAGAATTTGAAAAATTCCTATCAAATTTTGTCCCTGGGCAATCCTTTGCCTGGGCATGTGTTCAAGTGTATCTGGGATTTGTTTTAATCAGTTATGGTGAAATATGAAGGAATGGCAATAACTGTTATGAAGTGAAAAGTTTATTATTCTTACTTGCAAATACCTAAAAATAGGAACATGGCATGCCCCTATGTCACGCTGGGAAGCACTAGGGTCTGCTACGTAAGATTTATTGTGGTTTCTATGGAAAGTAATGGGCAAGGTTGGGTAAGCAGCCTTAGCTTTTGCCAGTTTGAATAATTTCAGTGTTCTTTGGGATAGCAGGACTGTGGGATAACAGGACTGTCTCTAGTTGTTTCATACCTGGCCATGGGGTGATTATGTCAGGGGAATAGCAGCTCAGGGTGTAAGTATAAGTAGGTGGTTGGGGTATATGTGTTCAGGATTGGTTGGTTTGCATTTCATAGGAATGCTCAGAAGTGAGTGTATATTATCTTTAAGAACTGGCTGAGCAAAATATTGAGATCTATCTCAAAAGAAAAAGTAAAAAGGGCTAAGAATGTGGCTCAGTGGTTAAGAACACTTGGGTTCAATCCCTGATACTTGTCAGCACCAGTTTCCACAGTGATGCTATAAACAACCAACTGACTCTCTTTGTCACGCTCCCTCACTGAACCAAAGACAAACCAGTAAGTTGCACTCTTATTCAGTCAACATTTCCCTATTGTGCTCACTAGGCTATTTGTGGAAATGTAATAAATGCATTGTGGAAGAAAAACTCAATATTTTACTATCTTTCTGTCATTTTGTCAATATTTCTACAAAATAGTTGATATTTCTGTGAGAAGAAAATTTAGAAACAAAGAGAAAAACTTCCAAAATGACCCAAAAAGGTGGTGATAAAACTGGCTATAAAAAGACTAAATATCTATATTCTTAAACTAATGTCCACCCCATCCTTTATTTAAATGTCAATTTGTTCAAGAAATGATTATTGTGAAACATGGGAGCATCTTCTGAGAGAAATCCAAGAGCCTACTCCATGGGTTGTCATTGATTTGCTGTTTATTCTATATTAAAATCATCTTTCTGTTTTAGTCATAGGCAAGTTTCTTGAGTTTTTTTTTTTAATGAGGAAAATACAGCCATAAGTCAGTACTTTATACATTATAAATCTGTGCAGATATTATAGCTATAAAATTTCTGGCTAAGGATACACTAATAATAAACAAATCATCCTGTACTGGCTGAGAGAAGAGTAACAAAATAAACTATTCCTACCTAATATGAACTTTACAGTCAGCTATTATACAGTAAATATTTAAACACCATTGTTTTGCCTAACTGAGAAAGCTTTATTGTCTCAGCAGTTCTCAAGTTACAGGAACCACAGGCAGCATTAACATGTGCTAATAAACATCCTCTGTTGCAGTTTTACCTAGTTGGGGCTTTCAGAAACAATTGATACTTTGATGGTAATTTATCAAAGCATGGTGTAAATTTTGTAAAAGTTAAAGTAGACACACAAATACATATGAACACATGTCTTTGGCTTCTCAGGTCACCACCAAAAAATTAAAAAGAGATCTCTGCCCTCTTTGGGTGTTTTAATCTCTACCAAGGAAGAAAATAATTGTTTTAAACCTTGCATATTCTCCAATGCCAGTAATTTTAGCATATCATTTAAAATTGTTATATTTAAATAAGTACAAGTTCATAGGAAGTTTTATAAAAAACACATAGGGCAGTTTTATGTGTTCTTTATCCAGTTTTGCCCAATAACAACTGTAATAGAGCACCAAAACCAGGAAGTAGACATTAGCACAATCCATAGAACTTGTTTATATTTCATAGATTTTACATGCCCAAGTCATTTGTTACTATGTGTAAATTCAGTTTTATGCAATTTTACCCCATGTGTAGATTCCTGTTACCACCACCACCACCACAGTCAAGGTACAGAATTGTTCCATCACCACAAGACTCCCTGGGCTATCCCTCTGCAGCCAGAACCTCCCTATCTTGAACCCAACAACCATCACTCTCTACTCCATCTCTGTAATTTTGTTATTTATTGTTATATAAATGGAATCATATAATATGTAACTTTTTTTGGTTAACTTTTCTCCACACAATATAATTCTTTTGAAAGCCATCTAAATTGTTGCATGTAGCAACATATTGTTCCTTTTTATTGTTGTATAGTATTTTATATTATACATATGAGTTTGTTTACCAGGTTATCTGTTGAAGGACATTTGGTTTGTTTCCAGTTTGGGGATAATATAAATAATGATGCTAAGAACATTTGATATTTTTTTATTTGTGTATGTGTGTGTATGTTTATGTGTGTGAACATGTTTTAATTCCTCTGGAATCAATGCTCAAGAGTACAATTGTTTAGTATTATACGGTCAGAACATATTTACTTTTGTATAAATCTGCCAAGCTCTTTCCCAAGTTTTTTTTTTAATCTCCTCAGTATTAATATGTGATTAACCCAGGTTTGTTAAGGTCTGTAGACAAGTCAAAATAACACCTGGTATTTTGCCAGGGGAATGTTAGAGTTCGTAAACAAGTCTGGATGGTGCCTGGCAAAATGCCAGAGGGAGTGGTTTGAGAAGTAACAAAAGTGAGCTATTAAGTGTGGAGATTCCTTATTGGTCGACTGATGTATCTAGTTTATGCTAATTAAGATAAGCTGTGCAAAATGTATAAATAGCTCTGTTGTCCTACAATAAATGGCTCCCTCTCCTGCTGTATCAACGTACACAAGTTATTCCTTATGACCCCCCCCCCCCCCCGTTATTCTGCTGCAGCCGGACCCCGGCAGATGGTGGCCCGTATGGGGAGCCCCGGGACACTCGGGGGTAAGTGACGAGCAATCTGCTCGTCCCTAGGCAGATAGGGTGAGAGGAAAAATGGCCATTTTGAGAAAATGGAGAAGATTGATACAGTATGTTTGTGTCTTGTTTTGTCTCAGTGTATTGTATTGTCTTTATGATGAAAATATGGAAGGGGTGAGAAGTAAATTGATAAGGGAAAGAGACACCCCAGTGCAACCAAGAATAGTTAAGGCATGTGTTGATAAAAGCCCAGGAACTCTAGTCAGAAAGAAGAAAAAAGTTCAGAAGAAGAAGGATTATCAGGAAAAAAGTTGCAGCAAAAGGCTATTACTAAATACTTTTTGTTACCAGAGAGTATGCGAATCAGTGCAGTGGAGGCTGCCACGTGCGCAAACCGGTCACGGTACAGCAAGTACTTTCCAAGTGGCAGCTGGCTCTTCCACTGCCGGGAGCCCAAATCTAGACTTGACCTGGAAGCACAGTCTCGTGGGCTCTTGCTCCCTGTGCCCAGTAGCAGTTTGAGTCCAGACACTCCCCGGACTCTCCCCGGGGCCATCTGGGGCTGCCCAGGATGCTACAGCCAGCAGAAGATGCTACCAGGTCCCTGATGTTTGGTCATTTTCAATACCAATAACTAAGCTACAATGGTTCTCCCACACCTGGAGGCTAATGAGTAATGAGCACTATTAAGGCTTATTTCAAATGTAAAAAACCTTGAGATAATGTACTAAATTGTTCAGAAGGTTGTTTTCTTAGTGGAATGCTACAGGATTTTCTTTAGCCAGCGTTGCAGAGTTCCTGCCTTCATCCCAATGAAGCCAGATTTAAAGTTAGGTAGTCAGTGTAGTTAGGTAAATCGGGTCTAATACTGAGTGAAATCTAAAATGGAGGCCATGCTGGGAATGACTCAGGGAAAACACAGGACAACTCATGGAATGTTAATGAAGTCCTGAAGAGGCCTTAGGCCAAAGTCCACCTGGAAGAAGTATTAATGAATAGCCCCCAGCAGATTTGAAGATAGCCCATTACAAAGAAGTGATAATGAAGTCCTTCCTGCTCAGACTACTTTTTTGGCCCATCTGTGTCCCACCCCTGGGCCTTCCAACCTACATTCCATCACTGAAAGAACTATAAAAAGGGGAAACAACCGCACTTCCACGGATTCCACCTTTTGGGTCCCCTTCTTCCTCCGGGAGAAGTCTTTTCCGCTGTCCTTTAATAAATTTCTAATTTCTACTCTGACCTTGCCTCAGTGTGCTTCTTTGGTGTTATTCTTCAACATCGGGGAGCAAGAACTCGTCACCGGTCAACAGCGGTAACACCAGTGCCAGTGAAGACGAAAGTGGAAGAATTTCCAGTGTTGCTGAAAACCTGAAAACCGGAGGGGACTTCGGCTGAGAACCGGACGAGACTTCGGATCAAGCTAGATGCCTGCAGAACTTACCTGGACTATGATTTAAGCTAGCTGCCTGCAGAATTTACCTGGACTGTGATTTAAGCTAGCTGCCTGCAGAACTTACCTGGACTGTGATTTACCTGGACTGTGAATTAATCTGTTGAGACACTGCTTTATCTGGACTGAGATAACAAACTATAATTTACAACAAATTGTAACTCAGTATCTTTGCTAACAGTGTCATTGCTGGTATAATTTTTCCCAGGGCTTCTTGCATGGAGCCATCAAGTGGCTTGGTATTGTATCATTTTGAATCCTCCCTTTCTGTTTGTAGCAGGTTATTTATGGTGTTTCTGTAAAAACCACTATGGTCCTTATTTAAATTAAACAAAAGGGGGATATGTTAAGGTCTGTAGACAAGTCAAAATAACACATGGTATTTTGCCAGGGGAATGTTAGAGTTCGTAAACAAGTCTGGATGGTGCCTGGCAAAATGCCAGAGGGAGTGGTTTGAGAAGTAACAAAAGCAAGCCATTAAGTGTGGAGATTCCTTATTGGTTGACTGATGTATCTACTTTATGCTAATTAGGATAAGCTGTGCAAAATGTATAAGTAGCTCTGTTGTCCTACAATAAATGGCTCCCTCTCCTGCTGTATCAACGTACACAAGTTATTCGTCACCCCCCCCCCCCCCCCCGCGTTATTCTCTGTATCTTTACCAGTATTTGGTGTCAGATATAGTTTTAAGGTCAGAACTATGCTGTAAATTTCTTTTGGTCAAGTACTTTTTTATCTCACCTTAAAAAATAATGTCTAAGCCAGGCTTGGTCATGCACAACTGTATTCCCAGTTATCCAGGAGACTGAGGAAGAAAAACATATTTGAGGCCAGCCTTAGAAACTTAGCAAGACCTTTTCTCAAAAAATAAAAATAAAAAGGATTGGGGATGTACCAATGGTTCAATCCCCAGTACTTTTTTAAAAAAGAAAGTCTATGGAAAGTATCATTGATTTAGAAAAGACTTATTAGGTATTTGTTATAACCAGGACTTTGAACAGGACAAACCATACCTCTCCTCCAGGCAGGGATTCTGGGTCAATTTGAACAGGTAGTTGTAGGCAGGCAACATGAGTGAGTGAAGCTGCCAGAGAACAGGGGACAAGAGTATGTGCTGACATGGTAGAGACCATGGCACACTGAAGATATGACTCTAGCTATCAAGAGGTGCACCCAGACAACTGTCCTGCCCATATTTCTAGATACTCGAATTTTCCTAGAAAAATCTAAAAAGAAAAACTAAATGAGAAATTTTCTGACTTGAAAGTATAGACTCAGGTTGAAAGGCCCCAATCCCCACAAAAGCCCTGAGGCACAAACTTTGGCATAAAGAAATGTGATCTCAAAATTATGTTGTAGAGAGGTGAGATATTCACTAAAAAGAAAATAAATATGAATATTTTCAGACACAAGAAAGATATTTTAGGCTGAAGAAATAATAATTACCTTTACAGTATGCAACTATTCTTCTCAAATGCTAATGTGTTCATGAAACACCTGGGGAAGAAGGAAGGAAGGAAGGAAGGAAGGAAGGAAGGAAGGAAGGAAGGAAGGAAGGAAGGAGAGAGGGAGGGAGGGAGGGAGGGAGGGAAGGAAGACATTTTGTATGCAACCAGGTGTGAAATTAACCAGACGTCATTTTAAGTTTTTCTGATTATGGTGGACAGAAGTCCCATATCCTCTCTTCTCTTCCATTTTAGTCTGTGTTCCACTTTAGTCTGTGTTCCTGGGCCTGAATGAAGGGGCTGCATTAATGAGGTCTATTGCCTTCTGGCTTCTGCTTAGTTTTAGTCAACTTCTTTTTTTTTTTTAGCCAACTTCTGAAAACTTTGGGATGCCTGCATTTTCACAGCCAGACTTGAGTGGGAGAAAATTTAGAGCACTCATGAAGACAAATTAAGGTGAAGAAATATGTTTTATGGTACATTTTTTGAATTGGTATCTTTCTGATAATTGTAATTTTTAAAACATTTATTAGTTGTAATTGGACACAATATCTTTATTTTACTAATTTATTTTTATGTGGTGCTGAGGATCGAACCCATGACCTCTCAATGTGCTAGGCAAGCACTCTACCGTTGAGCCATAATCCCGGCCCCTGACATTTGTAATTTTAATCAACCCAGGCCTTTTGTTGTAGCCTTACATTATCTCCAATGATTTTGGTGGCCTCCAAAATTATACAGTCAAGAAATTGTTGGATAAACTGGAATGTTTACTATTCTGTAGCCAGTAAGGCATTTTAATCTCTTGCTACTCAGCGAAATTAAAGTGATTTCAATTTCCCTACAAGTTACTGAGGAAATGCCTTCTTAACAGTGTCCCTCCACTTCATATGACCTCACTAATTCCAAGGAGAAACCACAGTTTAAATAGAATTTCTGACAGGTATTATGTTTTAAAATTACATTAATATTACAAAGATCTTTTTATCATGGGAACAAAGTTGTTTGGGCAAGTTCAACCCAGTTGGAATTGTGATCCCTAACAAAAATAATTAACAAATACAACAACTTAAATGGTCTAAGCCAAAAAAAATTGTATGAACCAGTGACAGTGAGAAATACTACCATATGTACAAGGAAGATTAACCACTAGTTACTCTGAGTTACTCAGGGAGTGGGAAGAGGTGAGGGTACTCGGCATTAGCAGTATGATATTGTAGGTGCAAAAGCAAAAAATGGGTTTGAAGAACAATGTACAATGTATAATCCAGGACCAAAAATGCAATGCATGGTGGTAATGTCAGAAGACAAAACAGTGATAAGATCTGTTATATTATTTTTAAAAATACTTTTTAGCTTTTGCCTCTGGGCAATCTGCCACACTACTCTCATTTATTCCACAGGGTTAGTCACTACAACTGAAAGTATATAGTACATACTTGTAAAACGTTCAATATCTAAAAATATACTCATTATAATGAATTGATCAGACCATAAAATCATATTTCATAATTTACTGTTGGATTTTCTTGCAAAGTTAAAATTATATTAGCCATGAGTTCCCCAGATATCCTCCATTTAAACAAAACAAAACTAATACACTATTTGTGATTACCTTCAGCCTCAAAGTCATGTCTCCAGTGAAGTCTATACTAAGTAAGCTTAAAATCAATTGCTGAAAGCTGTGTAAAGATGTTCATATTTTGCATTTTCTTGTTTGTGTCTTATTTTCAAAACTGTAATTTAAATTGTGGGCTGTTCTCAATATTTTGCAAGTTCAGGCATCCCTCACTTAACTAGCATCAAACTTCAGCAGTGAATAGCATTTTTGTTGTTGAAAGTTATTAACTCCTTCCATATGGCAGCCATATAAAGGAAGTTCTCTCTTCCACCTCTCTGTTAGAAAAATGTCTATACGTTCAGTTCAATTTCAGTATATGGTTCAGGAAAACTGCCCCAAACAATCATTCTGTGCTTTGTAATGTTCTGAATTTAAAGACCAGTTGAAACTCCATTATTGTACCTGATGTGCAGTTTATGTGCTGTTTCTCATTAGACTGTGAACTAAGAAAATAAAATTATTATTTATATATCATTTCCAGTACCTAGTGTGTTGTTGTCTACTTAGTAAGCAGTCAATAAATTTTTGTTCCATAAATGAATAACTAAGTTAATGAAAATACATAGTTTATCCTAGTAAGATAAATAGCTGTCAGGTAAAGCCTGGTATTTTTTGCTGAATGATTGACACTGAGAGCTGTCAAGAGCAATTCCAGTGTCTTCACATGAATTAAGCCTTTCTAGAACCTACCAGTTCTGGGAGCTTTCCTCAGGAATTATTGCTCCTGAATACAACCTACCTTTTAGCAATTTATAATTATCTTGAAAAAATACAGTTTTTTTTTTTACAGTTTATTTTAAAAGGCATCTTGTCAGCAAAGCAATCCATTGATCAACTCTTGCTAACCATGCTTCTGGCATAACTTGAGAGACTGTCCACAATATTGAGGAAATTTTACGATTAGCTGCATGATTTCAGTATTACTACACAATGTCATATCCTTTCTATGAGGCATAATGGATTCATGACTTCTTTAAACTATAGTTTGAGCAGAGTATCACAATAGTCTACTGCCTGAATTACTTTTTCTCATCTTGTATAAGACTGGACATTAGTAAAATAATGAGTTTCTCCATTTTTGACTTTTTTTTCCTCTCCACTTACCTCCAATCTTCCTATCACTTGTCCCAATTCCTGATGATACCATGACCATGTCTGAAGCATCCTGTTAGATGCTGTCTTTTTAAATCTGGATCCCAAGGTGGGCCTCTGGGCACTAGTCCACAGTCCTCCATCACTGAGACCTCTCACTGAATATCAACCAGGTTTATACTTCATGTCTTATAAATAAATTCGATTCTGCCATTGCCAGGCTTTCTCACCCTGTTACGAGAATGTTAGGAAGACTACTCTGATAAGCAAATGTTCTCATTGGGGAAAGACTAAGAAAACACTCAATATTGTTTCCCAACTCAAGTGTTCTTTGCTTAGAGAGCAGTAATGGGTTATTTCATGGAAATTACCAGGAACTCACTTTAATCTTGAATCACCCTACACACATTCTTGTATACTGTATCTATTCACAGAGATATCTCTGATTTTGTTAGGGGATTTCCCGGTAATGGAGGGTTTTCTCTTCTCATTTATCTTTGTCATAAACACATTTTCTTATTCCCAGACAAATTCAAATTAAAATACATAAGAAAGCTATAGGTAGAAAGGGTATGATGTGGTAGAAACAGCTACCTCTGAAATCAAAATTTGTGCAAGTTTCTATTCAGTCACTTACCTCCTGGGTGACCTTGGATAATTCTCTTAAAGTCTCTTAGGTTAGGTTTAATTTTCTGAAATGGAAAGTTATTCCTGCCTTGCTTGTTATGTAGGCTTGTTGTGAATAACAAGTGAGGCATTTTATGTGTAAAATGTTTGTTCATTTGTTTAGCAAATAATTACCAATTGCTAATATCCGTCAATTACTATGTGCCAAAAAGTCATTGATCTTATAATTTTATCATTTTCAAATTTCATAATTTTTAATTTCTTGTTTTTAATAATCCTGAAACTTTTTTTTCTCTTGCCAGGAAAGTATTCCTCAATTGTCTGTATATCATAAGACATATGAAGAGACACTCCATGCATGTCAGTCAATGATGAAATGTTTTTGCTATCTTCAGGATGCACCATTTTTCATTTGTGATTGAATATTCCCCTCCATAAAATATAATCTATTTAAACTTTCCTACATGAAAGCAGCCCCTATTCTCTAGTTCATCAGCACTTTGTAAGTATGCTGCTGTGTTGTGCATATTTGCTTTGCAGGCCTACATCTCTTAACAGGCTTAGGGAAGTGACTATTAGACCTTGCTCAGGTTTGCGCCTCCCTCACTTAATAGAGCAATTTCAAAGTAATGTTTTGAGAGAATTTGTGGAGGCCCCATTGATAGATAATTTCAATGAGTGATTAACTCCAGTCACTAAAGCAAGTTCTAATCAGCAGGCACAAATTTACTTATCTCTTAATTTTATTATTAATGTTGCAGAAATTTATATGCCTAGAATTTTGCTACAGTGTCCTTAAAATCTTCAGTTGGAGAATATCTAATAAAAGAGAACTCATCTCTCATGTGTTGAACATAAAACACAGTGTGAAAGATATATGATGCATGTGTTTATGCAGTCACATATTTTTTGTGGCGTAACCTCGTGATGTAGGCCTAAGCCTAGATATAAGTAATGTACCTTGTAATCCCAGAAATGATGTCTTTAGTATTAAAACTTTAGTCCCTGACATTACAAATTTCTTATAGGGCAAACTCCTCGAAATTATTCATCATAAATTTAAAAATTAAAAATGTTTATATTTTGTGTCAGTTTAGCAGAGTTTTATGCTCTGGAATTGTTAGCTCAAATGTGAATTGAATTGTTAAAATAAGGAAAATATGGGCCCTATTTTTCTTTTGTAACTTAAACACAATCCAAATTGAAAGACAGAGGCTTGCTGGGCACTGACTGTAAGGATCTGAGCCCTGAGAAGTAGCAGAGACTCTTTTCCTGTGTCTGGTGAAGCCTGTCTACTTGAGCAGGAATTCAGTGAAGTGTTTAGCATATTATTCTCATTAAACTACAGAAGAATTTCATTTCATGAATCCAATTAATAGGAATAGATGATTGGTGGTAAGCCCCTGACCATGACAATGATAATTTTCATTGATTTTGCAAAGTGGAAATTCTTGAGAAAGCTCTTTATAATCTAGGACACAACTCTCCCAGGGGCAGTGAGTAAAGTCAACTGCAGGCATTACAGACAAGAAGGCACAGTTCCTGAAAAGGTGTCACTATTTTCATAGGAGAAAATGAGTAAACTTGAAAAATACAGTTTGCTTTTAACTTGCATTAGAAAATTTGGAGCCCTTCAGAATTTTAACATAAATTAAATATTAGTGGCTTCCTATTTTTTTTAAAAAAGGAATGTTGTTTTATAAACTAAATGAAACTTGGTATAGGTCAAGACCATTGGCAAATTTAAAATAAAATAGTTGAAAGAGACAGAGATGGTGGGTGGTGTGGGAGGGTTGTATTTCACATTTTCTTGTTGAGACTTTTAATTGTTGTTTTCCTTTTTGATTTTCTGTACCATTAAGTTAGAGCTCATTCAATAGAATAGAATAACTAACAGCAAAATTTTTTGATATAATTGCAGAAAAATGACCAAAAACAGATACACTTTAGAAACTAATTGTATATTCCAAGGTAGGCTAGGATTAATAATCACTGATAGATATCTTTCTCAAAATTTAAAGAGTATAGCTATATCACAGTAAGAGAAAAAAATAATCATTCTGTGTTTTGCCTTCTCATTCTTTCAACAGTTTCTTTTGAAGATCAGAAATTTCAATTTTAATGAATTACTACTTACTAATTTTGATGGTTGCTTCTCAAAAGTTGCCACCAAACCCAAGGTCATGTAGATTTCTTCTGAGTTATCATCTAGGATTTTATAGTTTTGCATGTTCCTTATGATTATGTGATCCTTCTGAGATCATTTTTTTGAGACATGTAAGGTTTGTGTGTTGATCTATTTTATTGCATGTGGAGGTTTCCAGTTGTTCCTGCACTATTTATTGAAAAGGCTAGACTTTTTCCATGAAAAGAGTAATTGGTTTTTCTTTTTGTGTGTGTGGGTCTATCTTAGGGCTCTTTATTTTGTTCTATGTATGTATATATCTAATGTAGATTGATGTATCTAATCTTTTATTATTACCACATTTGATTACTATGGTGTATAAAAATCTCAGAGTTGGATAGTGCCAGTCTTGTTCTTCCCCTTCAAAATTGTGTTGGTTATTCTAGAATGTTTAGTCTTCCATTTAAACACTAGAATCAGTTTGTCAATATATATAAACTAACTTGTGGGTATTTTAGTTAGGGTAGCATTGTATCTATAGATCAAATTAAGAAGGACTGACATTTTAATGATATATAGTCTTATTTTTCATGAACATGATATTCATTTATTTAGTTTTTCTTTGATTTAGTTTTATCAGGGTTTTTAGTGTTCCTCACATAGATTTTTTTTTGTTTTTGCTAAATTTATACTTATATATATTTTTCATACTAATGTAATTGATACAAAGACAGTTTCCCCCATTTTTTTATTGTATAATTTCACTTACTTTTTTGTGTCTTATTTCATTAGCTATGAGTTCCAGTATGATGTTGAAAATTATTGTTGAAAGGGAATATCCTTGTTTTGTTTTTTATCTTAGTAGAATAACTTTTAGTTTTTCACTAATGTGACATCAGTTATATATTTTTATATATGTTCTTTATTTATTGAGGAAATTTCCCTTGATTTCTAGTTTGCCGAGCATTTTTATCATGAACAGGGATTGGTTCATTGTGTATGTTTATAATGCAAATTTACTAATATGTGTTCCAGTGTTCTTTACAATTTTAAGATTATAATATTCATACTATTATAATTTATATATGCAATTGGGGGTTTAGGAATAAACAGATTTGCTTATAATCATTTGAGGAAAAAAAAGATTTTCTTTTTTGGAGCATGTTCTTTGTTTCAAAAACCAGAGTAGGGCAGGGCATGGTGGTGCACACCTGTAATCCAAGTGGCTCAGGAGGATGAGGCAGGAGATTGTAAGCTCAAAGCCAGCCGAAACAACTTAGCAAGGCCCTAATACCCTGTCTCAAAAAATAAAATGGGATGGGGATGCGGCTTAGTCATTCGGTAACCCTGGGTTCAATCCCTGGTACCAAAAAACAAAACAAAACCAAAACCAAACAACAACAACAAACCCAGAGTGGGAAAATATGGTTATGTGGGAAACAGGACCAAAAAAAAAAGTTTAGATGTTTAATTTGTATTAAGCATTTATAAAGTTAATAATATCTATGAAAGTCTCCCATTACCCACCTCCCATCACAACTATTAATCACTTGCTCTAAGTGCTTTTCCATTTGGCAAATGATAGCGGATCCCCACTGGAAACGGATAGCACATCCTCTACTTAATCACATGAAACATTTAAGTAAAAGAGACAGTTTCACCTATAGGCAAGTTGTTCACTGACATCTTCAATTATTTCGAGGATGCATGAGCTTTTTAACTTCATAATTATGGTCGACTCTAATTATTATAAATTCAAGAATGTTTAACCTTTCTCTTTAAATCTCTTCTCTGAAATCTTAGAAAAAAAATAATGAAAATTTCAAATCCCATACTGGAAAAAGAAATTTGAAATAAAACATTTCCAAATTTCACTATGTTTTCAGCTTAACTACTATCTTTTTCTGTTCTTAGCTATCTCTGCCCTTAGGTGGCAATCCTGACATCTGGGCTCATATTCCTTCTTTTCCTAATTTGGACTTTGTATCCCTCTGTCGACTGTTGGATGAAGGGTTCCATCTCCCTCAGTTGTAGGACCTCACTTGGTTATTCATCTGTGTAATGAAGAGCTTAGACATGGATTCCCTATATCTCCAGCTCCTTAGGGTCTGGAAGTGACCCTAGCAGGCCTACTTGCTTTTCAGGGTCCTTCTCAGTACATTTCCCCTCTATTACTCTCCTCACTGTTCATTTTGTTCCAGCTATGTGGGATTTCTTGGTGCTCCTCACACATTCCTGGTATGTACACACTTGTTGAAATATTCTTATTAGTCTGATTTCCAGGAATATAATTCTTCCACATATTCAAGGTTCATTCCCTCACTCTTACGAAGTCTTGGTTTAACAAAGTTTTCTTAGGCCTTCCCTAAGCAACTGTTAAAAAGAAACAAAAACCAAAAACCAAAAACAAACAAACAAACAAAAGGTTATCTCTCCACCCTAATCATGCCCTTTGATTGAGTTTTATTTACTAAGTTTATTGTATAGTTCCATGTACTAAAGTGGTTTTTGTTTCCTGTGTACCAAAGTGAGTTTTTTTTTTTCCTGATTTGTTGCTTACTGCTCTATTCCCTGAATCTAGAACATTGCCTAACTCATAGTAGATTTTCAATTAATACTTTTGCAATTGTGCAATGCATAAATGAATAGGAATTAATTTTTCAAAATTCCATTCTTATTTGTCTGTTAGGCACATTTTCTCATTCACTTGTACATTCATACATATTCCTATATGTGTATATTTGTAATGTGCACATGTGTGCACCCCCCACACACATATTTTGTGGTATTCAGGACCAAATCCATGGCCTCACATGTGATAACCAAGTGCTGTATCACTGAGCTACATCCTCAGCTCTTTTTTTTTCTTAAATTTTTCAGTCTTCTTAAGTTGATATGGATAGTCTAGAATTTATGATCCTCCTACCACAGCCTCAAAAGTAGCTGGGCTTACAGTCATGTATCACCATGCCTGCCTTCTTATAGATATGTTTAGTCTGTTCACTGTTTTTGGCCTCTTTGCTCAAAATATATAAATTAACTGAATATTACTTTTATTATTCACTATACTTGCAGTAAGGAAACTTTGTGTTTCCTCTGGAAGTTGGATCGTGATATCTCACTTTTTAATGAGAGATCACAAATCAGATCATTGATTAGCACTTTTCTTGACTCTTCCATTGATGATGTGAGCCAACTTTAGAAAAGCAGAAATAAAATGATTTCCATGCCAAGTCCGTAGATCATAGGATTGCTTTCAATAAAATACTGTGAAAATTTGCACAAAGTGAAAGGATAAAAGTTTTCCATCCTATGAGAAACATTAAAGTAAATGCATTTGGGAAGAATTATTTCAGGCATTTCCAACGGACACTTTTATGAGGTACAGTTGATGAAGGTTTCAAAGTATCCTATTGAGTGGTTTCATTTCCTATCACATTTCTTCTTTTAAAAGTAGTAAATAGCTATGATAATTCATATTTCATCATGCCTGTCATATGCAAAAAGGAATAATTCATCTTGTTTTCATTATTAAATATCAGTACTAAATATTGAAAGACTAGATGTAACAACTCTGTCAAAGTCTTGCTACTGCCAGCGCAGTAATTTGTCTGTGAGTAATGGCTAGATCTCACAGAAACACGTAATGGTTATACCCCAGCTTTGATAAGAACCTGCTTTCTTTTTCTTTTCTCCTTCGTTTTTTTCTTTCTCTTTTTTTTAAAAAACAAAGCTCTAGTTTCCCAAAATGCAATTTGTGTTCCCATGATTGTAAGTAAAATGATTTAAGGTAGTGCATGGAAAGACACACTAAAAATAAATTAGCACATGTACTGTGCATAAGAAAATGATAAATACTAGTAGAAATGGTATGCAATAAATGTTCAAGAAGTTGATAAACAAAAATAAATGACATTTAAAAAGGCCTTTTGGAATTACATCACCAACTAATACGTAAATATTATTTGGTTACACAAGGACAAATGAGTTTGTCTAAACAAAACATGATGTTACCTGATGTTCACTATCCAGAGAAAACATCTAGTTTCTGGCTTGTCATGAATGAACAAAATAGTGACAATGAACAAGGTAAGCATTAGAAATCTAAGATACACTGTGTTGGCTGTTTTACTACTCCAGCCTGCTTTTTGGCTCCTTCTGGTAACACTACAGATACTAAAGTACTTGGCATTTCTCTTCCCTTAAAGTTAAATATGTACCCTGAGCACACCATGCTGTATGTATACTAATACATAATACTGTATGTTTTCTATTTAGAAAACAGGCCTAAATAGAAAACTTTTATTCCCCCCAAATTCAGCCTCCCTATATATAAATTTTATTGCCTGTATATTTATACTGTCCAAGACAAAAATGTCATTTTCCTCCTTTTCTCCTCATTATTAAATCTTCCTTGTGTAGTGGAAGTATGTTAAGTAGAACTTAATTATCTTGCCTCTTTGGATACTGTGTAATCACATTTTCTAAATTAGCACATTAGATTAGCACATCCTCATTTTGTTTATTTTAACATTGAGATTTGCACTGTTTCTTTGAGTTTTCTGCTTAGAACAGTTAATGTGATAAAGGAGGAAGAAAGTGATAGCTACTGGATTTGGTTCAGTTCTGCCTCTGCCATTTACTAACTGCTTGACTCTGAGCAAATAATACCATCTCTCAGAGAATTAGTTTTCTGATCTTTAATTTAAAAAATAATACTTCATCATGAGGTTGTTGAGATAATTATGTAAAATAACATCAAAGTATTTTATAAAGTCCCACGGAAATATTTTTATAAATAAATGCACTTTGGTAAGTGCAAAAATAGAGTTGATTTTTAGTTCAGATAGAATTTTATGGTTTTCTTCCTTCAATTTTATGGGTGTTTAACTGCACATAATTATTAGTAGAAGTATATATTTTTTAAGTTGCCTAGCCAAATATATGTACTGATTATAAAGACTTGCATCCATTTATTTCTGTGTGAAAAAATTCGAAATCTTTCCAATGAAAATTGCTTTTCGGTTTTAACTTGGGTTGGTTTAACTGTTATGAGAATAGATAAACAAATCACAAAAGCAGAAAATCAAACTTTATCATATTGGTGTTTACCTATAGAATATCTAGTATTTTTATTTGCATGTCAACATGTATGATCTTGGGGACAGTGCTGTGCAGGGCATACATCTGTAGTATAGCTCCATTTTTGAGATCTCTAAGACAGACTACTACCTTGTGTTTAGTTAGAATTTGAAATGTGCACTGTCTAACTGATGGAGTGGTGTGTAACCATCACGTCAGTGTCGCCTCTGTCTCTCCCCATCTATAGCATGGGCACAACAGTGATACTTATTTCAGAGTACCACATTCACAATTAAAACAGATGATGAAAATGACTATCCTAAGAATATATAGAAAGTCACCTTTATGATCTTGCAGTTGGCAAGAGATTAATAATAAAATAAATGAAGAACCCTGCATCATGTAAGAAAAATAGGTCCGGCTGTGATTAGATTAAACAAGATGATGGAATAGAAAGCTGCATTAAAAGTGAAGCATTGCATTAGGAAAGGTATTTGTGTCATACATAGAAGACAAAGGAATGTCATTAAAAATATACTTAGAAAATCCCCAAATCACTCTTAAAAATACTTTTAAAATGTCAATAACTTGTCTAAATGAAAAATTAGTGAGAAAAAACCCTCCTCAAACCTAATGAATAGGTGCTGTTTTTCTTCAATTAAAAAAATCATATTAAAATAACACTTTCCATCCGGATTGGTAAACATTAAAAAGTCAAATATCAACACAGTTTGGCAAGAAGGTGAATAAATATGAACTGTCTTTAAAGAGTTTAAATAAAATAATTAGTCAGATATTTGAAGAGAATTTTGGCAATAGAGTATAAAAAAAGTAGTTCATAGTTTGGACTTACTATTTCCTTCCACATATGTGTCTTAGAGAATTTTTTCCATCTTTTTGAAAGAAAACATAGAAGTCCCATAATATTCACTGAGAAATCAGTCATGGAATCAAGGGATTTTAAATTAATTTTATATAAGTTTGAAAAGGAGAAGCTTAACAAGATAATGTATAATCATAAGCAAAAATATGAATAATATTGCATCTCTTATCTATTTATCATATGCATCACAAAACAATACTAATTGAAAAAAAATTTTTTTGGAGTATAAAATAATTTGCATACTTCTAAAAACATACACACAAAAATATTTAAAGAACAAGTATGAAGAATATATGGGAAAGACTCATCAAAGATATCATGTGTCCATGGGCTGGGGGGACATGGGTGAGAACAGTGATATGTGAGACAAAATTACTAAGGTTTTACCTAGATAGTTATGTACCACTAATATACGACTAAGCAGTTTTATCCAATTTCTAAGACTATATATGTAAAAAATTCAAAAGGGAAAAATAGATAAAGTTAATTCAATGTATTAGTACAACAAGGACTTTCAATTTTGATTAATTTAATTAATTTCATTTTTGCTTTTCCAATCAAATTTGGTGAGAATCATCCTTAACCCAAAACCTGCATTTTTCCAATTCCTTGAAAATTATTATTTTCCCTGTTCTATGTAGAATATGCATATCACATTGAGGATATAATCTGAAATAAATGAGAAATATGGTAAACTCAGAAATAACATGGTTATAGCAAAATATTATTTTAAATAACCAAGTAAAATCATAAAGATAAATAAATGACATATTTTCCTGGAATTTGAAATTTATTTCCTATATTAATCAAAATTCTTCATGCTCAGAAAAACTCTTCTATGGAGCTGCCTCAGAAGCTAAAGATTGAACATGTGTTTCTGAGAGAATAAGGTAGTGCTTAGCATGAAGAATTTCCCACTCCACTGAAGATCTTTGTGGCTTGATAATCACAGTTTACTAGTTTCTGGTTTCTATGACTGTAAATTTCCTCACTCAGGACTCTTCATCCTCGGTAAGGGAGTGAGATATACAAGGCTTGGTTACTTACAGACATTTCAAGCCAATGGTATGGAGAAAACACACTTTCTTATATCCATTATGAGTTCCTTTTCATATATTATCTCTTCTAGGTTCAGTAAACAATCTCTTGATCTATGCCAAAGCTACACAGTCAATTTCCACTGAGTATAGTCAAATCATTTTAAGAGACATAAAGAAGAAAATGTTAATGCTTTACACTAACAGAATTACTGTACAGTTCACACTTTTAAACTTTCAAACAACATTGGCTGTGTCCCAGTAATCCTTATATAGAACTCTGGATTTTTACCCACTGGGCAATTTAGCCAAATCTTTATGTGTAACACATGAATAAACACAGTTAATTGCTAAAGATTATATAACAGATCTCTAAGACTTTTGATTCAAATTTCAGTGCTAGTCTGTTTTTATATACAGCTGCTCAAAAAATATTTTTGCTTCCAAATTAAGTAGTTAAAAATGCTTTCTATAAACACACACACACACACACACACACATAAACATTTATAAGGACTGTTTCTCTTCATATATGCTAAGTTTTTTTATTTGCCCAGGATGAATAATTGCGATGATTATAATATCATATGCAACAGCAGGGAAATATAAATATTGTGTATTAGCAATAAATTGATTTCTTTCAGGTTCTCAAACTCTTGGCTGGGACCTTTTTTAGGGGAAAGATTAGTCCTAATAATCCTTTTCTTGTTACAACCTAACACAGTGCCAGGCTCCTTATAGGAGTCTACAAATATCCATAGAAAGCAGGAAGAGAGGAAAAATGAAGATGGGTTTGGTTCCTTTTATCACCTTTCTGATGCTTTTGTCATTATTCTTGCTACTCCCTTGCTGACATTCTAGATATTTTCTTGCTGGTTCCTTGTACCTCCAACTCCTTGGAGGAGGTCTCTCTGGTTACTGAGCCCTGTGTTACTTGTTTTATGAATTCACTAAGTAATAGTTGATTTGAACATTGTGTTTATTACACATATGTTCATTCACTCATTTATATATGCTTTCACTTATTTTAAAACATTTATTATATATCCAATTGCCAGGTATTATGTTGTATTTGGGAGTTTGAAAAGGTAAATGGAACTAGGAGAAGCATCCTTAACCCAAGATACATATAAATATCCATGTAAGTAAGTTATTGCTATTCAGAGAAATATTTCCTTTTACCACAATCTTTACTGCTATGCAGACCAGCTGTCCTAGAAACCATTTCCCTCTGGTGATAAAAGAGGAACATAAAAATATTCATGTCTCCACTAATTTAAAAAATTTATGGAATGCCTCATATTTCAGGCACTGTGCTTGGCATTTGGGGATTATTAATGAATGAAGTGAAGTAATTTGTACCTTGAACAGTCTCCCTGTAACTCTGAGGGACTCTAATGTAGAAAAGATTATTTTCAGTGTGGATATAAGAAAACTTGATAAATTGTTATTTGCTGAAAGGCAAAATAATAACTCTGGCAATATGTATACAAATTAAATGCCTGTCCATAAGAAGTCCTAGGGAGGATGTGTGACCATGAGTATTTGAGTCTTTAGGTGAATGGTGCTCAGTTTTAATATTCTTTTTTTTTCACAATTTTGTCTGAGATTAATCCTAAGAATGTCTTAGTGCTTTAGAATGAGAACTAATATGAATGCAGTGGATTTTTGTATTTGACACATCTATCTTAATTTTTAGATGAAAGATTCACAATATATACAGTGATAAAATCTCCATGTATTTCAATGTTTTATACATGACATTGTGTGTCAAATAGTTATACAGTAATAGTCTTTAGTTATGGTAGAGAAAGAGGGTGGGGTTGGAGCATGTAATGATTCTGCATGAAAATTCTCATTGCAACAATGTCCGATATGAGGGAAAGGGATTGATTTTCTTTGGACTGTAATCAGGATATGTAATCTTTCCTTCTTTAATGGTTCATATTTACTCAAGGAGTGAGGGATATTAGGACACAGGGAAAAAAAAGGAAGATAACTTAGACATATGGCACAGTACTTGGATATGAAAAGGGGCTATTATGAAGCTACTGGGCAAATTTTAACAAACAGACCGACACAGAAAGAGCTCCTGACTAAGAGCATCCAATCACAGCATTCAATGGAGATAATGAAACAAGAATGAAGGGGCTGGGGATGTGGCTCAAGCGGTAGCATGCTCGCCTGGCATGCGAGTGGCCCGGGTTCGATCCTCAACACCACATACAAAGATGTTGTGTCTGCCGAAAACTAAAAAATCAATATTAACAAATTCTCTCTCTCTCTCTCTCTCTGTCTCTCTCTCTCTTTAAAAAAAAAGAATGAAGAAGAAACCAAAATCATCATCATCATCATCAGCCAAACCCCAAAGAAAAGGATTCAAACTGGATTAAGACGGAGAGTGGAAAGAACTTCTAAAGGCTTCCAAACAGTCATTGAGAACAGAAACCAAGTTTAAAAAACAACTTTACATACCAATTTGGAAGAAAGAGAGGTATTTTTCCTCAACTTGTTTATAATTGAATATTCTATATTTACTAAACAATTCAACAAATGGGCAGCTGATCCAGGAAAACTGATTATGTGTCTACAAGAGTATCTCCTAATTTTTTTGTTCTAGTATTATAAATATTTATTATCAACTTGAAAATAATGATAGGATATTATTCTAGTTTATGAGAAACATAGTTAAAGGCAAGTAATATGTTTTTAAATATTTTATATATTTTTATAACATTTCAAAAAGAAAAAAAGAAAAGGGGGAGAAAGAAGGGAAATATGGCAAGATTGCAAAGCAACATAAAACATAGTCAACTATAAGATTATAAAGAGATAATGAACATAGATACCACTGAGGATGAAAGTATGAGTAGTAAATGCACTGTATTCGATATAATAAGTTTGGAAACATATAGGTGAAAGGAGAACATCATGAATAATTTGTATGTGTGATTTTAATGTACTTTTGTCAAGATTAAATCTCATGGAGCAAAATAATTACAAAATAGATAATGAGGGGGTCTTCAATTTGTAATAAGATTGTAGATTAGATTATACAAAGTATTTCCAGTAGAAAGCACCTAGAATGCTGGATAAATTGTAAAACATTCTGTAAGTGAATGGCATCTTAAAATTGAAAACGAAGTACATAAAAGTCATTAACCTAGAGGAAGTTGAGGACTAGAGAGGCAGACAAGGGATCTTTTTGCTTTTGATGTCCCTATAGGGCCAGGAAGCAAAGCACTAGGTTTTTAAGAGATGGTGCTCAATTTGAAAAAACCTAGATCAAATAGAACCACTAACACACCTAACCAATGAAATGATATATTAACAAAAAGTGGCCCTCAGAAATGGAAGCTTTAAAAAAAACTTATTTGCCTCAACATGAACTGTGGGTGGGGATAAATATCTTCTCCAAGAGTTTGTAGCCACCATCTTGTCATTATAAGGCTTAAAATGAAAATTGGAAGTATTTTTATGGGCTGAGATAGTGTAAACTGAGAAATTAAATGGTCACATGTAACACATTTTTCTTTCACCTGACAGAAAAATAAGCTAAGAACACAAAACACATTACAAGATATCTGAGGTAATAAGTCAACAAAAGCAAATGTTAGCAGAGCCAATCAAGAGCAGAGTAAGTACTCTTAGAATTTGAATTAATAGAATTCCAATCTGGAGATCAGCACTTTTCAATAGAAATATAATGCAAGTCACATATTTAAGTTTTTAAAAATTATTTTTAAATGATCAATAGAAATCGTATACATTGATGGGATACAGTGTGATGTTTTGACCTATATATATATTGCAAAAAGATAAAATCAAGCTAATTAAATTATCAGCCCACCAATCATCATATTTTTCTAGTGAGGATTTATAAAATCTATTCTTTCATCAATTTTGAA
This sequence comes from Ictidomys tridecemlineatus, assembly GCF_052094955.1. NCBI lineage: Eukaryota > Metazoa > Chordata > Mammalia > Rodentia > Sciuridae > Ictidomys > Ictidomys tridecemlineatus. The sequence goes on from NC_135478.1 coordinate 171,195,367, forward strand.
ATGTATATTTTATTATAACTATGGTCACTATACAGGGCAACAAAAAAACACTAAAACTTATTCCTTTCATCTCACTGATACTTTAAACAATTTGATTGACATTTCCTCTCACATGAATGCAGGCGCCTGCAGGCATAAAAGGCTTGTTTCCCAACTTGGAGCTGATTGAGGTGGTGAAAGAGGTAGGGTCTGGTGGGAGGTCCTAAATTCACTGTGAGCAAACTCTTAGGCATACTCTCAGAAGAGATAGTGGTGCCCTAACCCCCCCCCCCTCTCTTTTGCTTTCTGGCATTGAAATTGCTAATGGCATGATCTCAAAATGGTTTAAAGTCAGGATCTTTGGAGGCAATTTGTGTTACATAGATTCATTTGCCAACATTCCCATGAAAGTAGTCAATCTTACTGGAATTGAAAATCTGCAGTTGTATATTAAAACAAAAAAAATCCCTGTACAACACATATCAAGTATTTTTAAATTCCTCTTGGACTCCTGACCTGTAGAACCTGCCTCACTCCAAATTTTATCATTATTTTATTCCAGTTGCCATTGGAAGTATGTGAGGCCATCATGACTGTCTTAGAAGGCTCTGGCATTTTCTGGACCCTAGATAATGTGACTATAAACTTCTCTAGCTTTGAGTCTCATAACAAATTGTCCATAATCCCTTTTGTTTATTTATTTACTTGTTAATTGGGAGGAATCTTGTCTTACTGTATACTAAAACTTATTTCAAAGTTGTTATAATGAGCCTATGTAGCAATGTAAAAGAAGTGGACCAACTATTCAGTGGAGAAGAAATGGCTTAAAATATTTACAGGTATTTAGGAAATGTGAAAGCTGGTGTTTTCAGTTGAGTATGACAGAATCTTCCATTTAATAAATTTGGCTATCTGAATTGACTAATGGCCACCTGCTATAGTTTGAAATTGGAACGTCTCCTGGTCTTGTGTGTTAAATGCTTGGTTCCTAGCTTGGTGATATTTTGAGGAGGTGAATGAGGTGGGGTCTGGAGGGAGGTCCACCATGTACTCCACCACAGTGTGCTGCCACAAGTCCAAAGTGATAGAGCAACTGATCATAGTCTGAATACTCTAAAACTGTGAGCCAAATGTACCTTCTATCTTCATAAATCCATCATCTCAGGTATTTGTTATTATAATGGAAAGCTGATTAACACCTCATCTGGAAGAAGAGGGAAAAAAGTTGAACATTTCCTTACATAACATACAAAAACAAATTATAGATACATGGAATACTTGAATATATCAAATTTTAAAAATATATAATTAAATGCAAAATCTTATATGCAAAATTTAGGAGTGTGTGGGGATGTTGTAGCTTAGTTTAAAAAGTTAGCATTCTCCTTCCATATTTCTAGATGAAATAATTGTTGAAAGATTGATTCTAGTTGAATGAGTATTTCTGGTTCATAATACTGTGCCTTACTTCCCAGCCTCTGTCACCTTATGTCCACTAAGCTGTCTTCTAGAGAGTTTCAAGTGGTTATCAGAGTCTTCTCAACAATGTGTGCTTGATCTAGTAAAAAGTGGTTAGGGTCTAATCATGCTGTTATAATACTAAAATTCTTCTAAATTTTTCTTGATGGTACTGGAGAAATAACAAGAATTATAGCCCTGAGGCTTAAATCATCACTTTGCTTGCTTGTCTTAGGGAACAGATGTTAAATCTCAGGCAGCAAGTGCAAGCACCATCTACCTCCATGATTACAGATTTGAGAATGCTTATGTGGATGCTGTTAGACTGGGAACCCAAAGACTGACAAGGAAGAAACATAGGTAGCCAACATAGACCTGTTGTTACCTTCTAAAAATCTATGCCTTTAAATTATTTTGATAGAAACAGAAATCTGTTCAGCTAAAATATTTTGGTATTATGTTTTGACAATATTGAAAGCTTTTAAGTACCTATAAGAATTATACATGCAAGAAATGTTTCTGTTGTTTTCAGAGAAAAATGACACATGATCTAGTTTTTCAGGAATTCAAAGTTCTTACAAAGATGCAATTTCCTAAGAGCATGTAGAAATACATTTATTTTTATTAGGACCTCACTTTAAAATAAAGACTAATGCAGGTTTCTCATTAAAAGACAGTATAGCTATCAAGAGTCAACCAAAAACTTTTTGAAAAATTACCTCTCTGTAAATTAATACTGAGTATGATTACTTGGGCTGACATAAACATAAAGAATGAGTGATGAGAACATCTGAGCATTTAGCAGAACTTAATGAAACAGATGCCAGATGCTGCCGAGCTCATCTATGAGAGAGCTTTTGTGTTGGCAGAAGAGTCATAGAAACTTAGTTCACCCCCTACCCCTGCCTACCTTAAGACATTTCAGTTTCAGTGTAAAAACAAACTCTGGAGGATAACACTTCCAAATACAATTAAGTCTTATCAAAACAGTTCTGCAAGTCTTGCTTACAGTGGTTGTCCACTGAGCACCAGAGTCCTAGTTGGGTAGGTTTGATCCAGCTTGGTTAATTTTAGATAATGAATCTTAATGAGATATTTTATAAAAGCATGAAAATGATTTGATAACAATGAAGGAAAACATAATGTGAAATTAGAACTCTTACTATTTCCATTATATATGTAAATTAAAGTGTAATTATATATGCCAAGGTGTAGGATATCCTAATCAAGGGCAATTTAGGAGTTAGGGTGTTAGTACTAGATTTCTGCCTCAATATAGGATTTCTAGAAAATTAATCCTGCCCCTAGACGCTGAGTTATTGATTCCTCCTTTCAGAAAAATAGAATATCTGACATAGATGACTAAAAGGATGAGTAAAAAATTAATTTGATTTGCTTCCTAAAAGGAAAACAGTTCTAATTTGTATGTAACTAATATAGGTTAATTATAACATTTGAAACAATACAGAAACAATATCCTTCTAATATTATGGTGGTCAGCAGTTCAAATACCTCTTTAAGTGTATGTTCATATGTAGACATACATAAATAATTTTACATGAATAGGTCATTAATTTTATTCTTAATGTTGCAAGCAACAGAAATGCCTCCACACATATCCTTATATTCTGGGATTTCAGAATCAAGGAGTCTGTACAATTTTAATTTTAATAGATATTACTGGTATATAGTCTCACCTCTCTATTCACAATGTTTGGGATTATATTTTCCTTACATTTCAGGTTGTATATTTTTTAAAGATGAGAAATAACAGCTCATACTTTTTCCATTTTCATTTTTGCATTTGCCTAAATATTATTCAGATTGTCTTTTTATAAATCTGTTCATTGGCTATTTGGATTTGATTTTGTTTAAATTGCCTAATAATTGCCCATTCATTTTGCCATTTTGCAAAGTACTTTATTTCACAAACTTTGTTTCAACATGTCTATCTATCTGTCTATCTATCTATCCATATTAAACATGAATCCTCTATGGGTTGTGAGTATTGCAAGTATTTTCCCCAATTTCTCCTTCATATTTTGTGATGTCTTTTGTAATTTAAATATTTTATTTTGTATGCATTCAGAGTTTTCTGTCTCCGTTAAAAGAGTCTCACCAAACCCTAAATCATGAGATTTTACATCCATAAAAATCATGTCATGTAACTGTTAAATTTATTGAGCTATAATCTCCCTATGTGTTAAATGGAGATAATATTGATAAACAACACTATGTACTTTGAAGGGTCATCATTAGAATTAAACGATATATGTAATAAAAAGCTTTTCACTAAAATTCAGCAGCTGTCATCACAACAATAAATCATATAAATCACTTGGTTACTTATCCTGATATACATTTGGTTCTCTTCGGTATTCTACTTGGTTTAATAGTAATAGTACTTTTCATGTTTGCATTTATTTTCAGGGAATTTTTAAAAGATACACAAAGAAATATGCCTATTAATATAGGTTGCTACATTCATGTTACAAGCAGAGAAATAAAATGTACCCCTTAAAAAAGCACAATTTCTTGGAGGTTGGTGATTATCAATGTTAGTAGATGGAAATTTTGTTTAAGGGTGATTTTAGCAAATTTTCTTCTGACACAAAAAATAAGTCCCTAAACCATAGAGGTACATCTTATATTTTTTACTACTTATTCTTGGTTTAAGAGGCTTAACCATGTAAAGAAAATTATTTTTTGTTTCCTTAAACATTAGGTATTGTGAATATCAGTTATCAGTTTAGATTTTTTGGAGCTGAAAGCAGTGGTATATTATTTGTTTATTAAAATTTTATTATGATAATTCTTGGACAGTCAAGACCTAACCCAATTCTCTATTTTGGTCTTCAGAATTACCTAGAAACTTGGGCCAGGAAGAAATTGTTCATATTTCTAAGAGAGAGGATCTTTTTATTTATTTAGTGGTACTAAAGATTTCCAGGGATACCACACCACCAGCCCCTTAATTTTTTTATTTTTTTGAGACAGGGTCACAAAGTTGCCCAGGCTGAATGCATGCATCTTGTGGTACTGTCATATTGCCAAGTTACATATAGAGATTTTATCTCATGGATCATGCAAGAAATGTGCTGAAGGAAAAATTTTAGATAAGACAGTATTTATATTGTGTAGTGGCATCAAATAAAATATATTTTAAACACCTGAAAAACACAATAACAACAACACAACTTCGCCATTCGATATACATTATAAATATATTAGAAATTTTGCCCAATTTCAAGTTAGTTTGTTATAATTAAAGCTTTGTCCCAGGGTTTCATAAACTGACTTCCAGACCACTCATGTATAATCGAATCAAGCCTTTATTGAAGCACACCGGTGGCGGCTGACCAGAACATAAGGCTGTTCCCCTGATCAGCCCTGAACAATTGCAAGGGCACTCCTTATAAGCCTGAAAACCGCAAAAGGGATGTTCAGGGGGTCTAGCCAATGCAAGCAAGCCAGGTTACAGAAGCAGGACAGTGCAGTCAAGAGGAGGGAAACCTAACCAATCACAGTTAGCCCAGTCACCCCAGTTACAGAAACAGAGCCCCGTTATCCTAGTTACAGAAACAATACCCCATTGGGTAGTTCCATGTTCTTAAAGGTTTCTATAGCAAAAGGAAAAAAAATAAACATCTTGCCTCAGTCAAGACTCTTCTACTTGGCATGGTTGTTCTACAGGATGAAGACATAAAACAAAATGGAGTCACATTTGCTCCTACTATCACAGTTAATGGCTTCACCAAAATAAAGTACATCTCTGTTATAAACATAGTGAGTTCAGATAAAGTATTTCTCTTACCTTCCATAAAAATAAAATTGAAAATCCCCAATACATGATTATCCAATTTATATTATTCTGTATGTCAGTGTTGTTTATCTCAAGCTTTGTATGAATGTATTTCCTTATCTTTGAAATAGAGTTCACAAATTTTGTTTTTTGCAGAGGAGAGAGACTGAAGATTAAAAAGGTACTTGTTAAAAAAGAAAGAGTTTTGACATTAGTACTTTTAGAAGGCATTTTCCATCAAAATTCCATATTCCAAAGTGACAATGATACCTATTATTATTAGACATATTATTTCCTTAACTCATTCTAAAATACCTTAAATAATAAAACATTAATTTTAAAAATTAGAAATTTACATATTTGTCTTCAAATATCTAAATGTTAATTTAAAGTGAACTTTTAAGATATTTATTTATATAACAAGGATGGTTATCTGAAAGCTAGATGATTTTTTGGAAGCAATTGAAATAAATTGGGTCAGTTTTAGATCCAAGCTGATTAAGTGCTCTATGTGTTATTCACTGCAGTTTTTCATAATTACATGCATAATATAATATAATATAATATAATATAATATAATATAATATAATATAATATAATATTCTAAAGCCTCCAGACCTGTCATAGTTGTGTTTTCTAGAAGAAAATACATGCATACAACAGCCCAAACCTTTAAGGTACAGCTGGAATTAAAAAACATGGTTAACATTATAGAGTTATCCAAAAAAGACATAATAAGATCAAAATAATTTAAAGTAGGATGTAAAATGGAAGCCAGCATAAAACAAATAAAAATAGCAGCGCATGTGTCACTCAGTGGGTTTATGCTGGATTCTGTGAATCCAAGTTAGCTATGTTTAATGCTAGTGAACTAGTCTTTACATGGTGATATGTAGTTCAGGTTGAAATCATATGCCTTTAGTTATGGGAGAGATCATTATTCAGTAGAGAAATTTTAATTGACCTGTTCTATTCACAATGAGTACAGTAACCAACTATCCATCCTTTTAATGTCTGATACATTTAGAAGCTTCTGAAATAGAACAAAAATTTAAATATCAGGGTTACAATTACAGTTTTGTAAAGTGATTTTGAAACTTATGTGAGTAGAAATCTCACAGAAATATTCTATTTCCTCTTTGTTGGTAATTATTTCTCTAAATGCCCCATGTCTTTCAGGACAACCACAGTTTCTTCCAGAGCAGATGCCACCTCTATTTACTCTTTTTACATATCTCTAATCTTTTCTACAATGTCAGCTGCAAATTTGTCACTTATGTGCCTCAAACAACATGTATCATAAAAATGAAATTACTCATTCTAACTCATTCTTTTGTAAGTTGCTTGCTCATAACCTTTGACTATTTTGCTTTAAAGTTTTTGCTACAGATAAACTTGATTGCTAAGTGATGATTTTCTTTGTATATTAAAATAACATGACCATTGTTTAAGTGTATAATATATTCTATTTTTTCTTTTTCAAGATATATTTGTTATTGAATTATAGCAATACACTATTATTATTTTTATTTATTTTTAAAAATGCTTCATTGTTGCATTATAGTTATACATAATAGTAGGGTTCATTCCAACATAATCATACACACATGAAATATAATTTGTCCATTTAAGTCTCCCATGTTTTCTCTTCCTTCCCCTCTTTCTTCTATTTATCTATTTATTTTTAAAATTGGTGTTTTATAAATATGTGTAGATGGAATTTACTGTGGTATATTTATATATGTACATAGGAAACTTAGATTTTTTTTCTGCAAGTCCTCCTTTTCTCCAACCCACCTACCTTTTCTTTTCCTTCCTCTACTCTAATGATCTCCTCTCTATTTTTGGTGGGACTCACTTCCTTTTTTAAATTATATTGCTCTAGCTTCCACATATGAGACCTTGACTTTTTCAATCTGGCTTATTTTACTCAGCATGATAGTCTCCGGTTCCATCCACTTACCAGCAAATGCCATAATTTCATTCTTCCTTAGGGCTGAGTAAAATTCCACTGTCATTATACACACACACAAACACACACACATGCACACACATATACATGCACACACATATATACATATATATATATGTATATATGTGTGTGCAGTATATATTATACATATAATATATATCACGTTTTCTTTATATATTCATCTGTTGAAGGACAGGTAGGCTGGTTCCATAACTTGGTTATTGTAAATTGTGCTGCTATAAACAAAGGTGCCTCTATCACTATAGTATGCTGATTTAAATCTTTTGGATACATATCAAGGACAGGGATAGCTGGGTCCTAGTGGATCTATTTCTGGTCTTTTGAGGAATCTCCATACTTCTTTCCAAAGTGTTTGTACTAATTTTCAGTCTCTCAAGAAATTTGTGCATGCACATTTCCCCCCACATCCTTACCAGCATTTATTCTTATTTTTATGCTTGATGATTGCCATCCTGACTTGGAGAGAGTTAGTTGAAACTTTTTAATTTGATGCCTGTCTGTCCAGATTCTGGTCTCTTCCCAGTGGCTTGTGTGGGCTACTAGCAACAAAGGAAACTTGAACCTCTCTCTGCTTGGTATCCCCAGCATGGATCACCCTGGGCACAATCCTTTCTGTGCCTGTTTCAGTCTCACTGGTCCAGGCACACACGGGACCCACAACAGGTGACTGGGTCAGGGTGATCTTTAGGAACTTTTAATCTCCCACCTCTGAAAACTGTCATGTGGCCACTTACAAGGTTCCCTTCACGAGTCTCCACTCAGCAGCTGAGAAATTCTGGTCACTTTTCAATCATAAACATGCCCCACCATCCTTAGGTCAGCTAAGATCAGTCTCCCTTTCTACAGGTTCTGCCAAAGCAAATTTATCTTACATGTTTTCCTTTCTTTCTGCCTTTGTATTCCCCTCGCATAGTGGACTAGTGGTAAGCTGGCAGGTCTCTAATGTATTATTTCTTATTTTATGTTCAAAGTTTCTGTATTTCCATATCTCTATGATTATATTCCTGTCCCATGTTGACTATCAGTGAATTCCCGCAGTAACCTACCTCATTGAGAAGCAATACACCTACTGCTTGAATCTCAAACTGAGGAGCAACTAGAGAGGGCACCCTTCCTCTGTTCCACCATCTTCAAGGAATCCTTTCCTTTCTTTTTCTGATTCTGTAGGAAATATGAGAACACCTGGGGATATGGCTACATCTTCATAATTTTTAATACTTTTTAACCTCAAATAAATAATCCTACATGGATCTTTTCAGAAACTGTAATAAAATTCTGTTGCTTTTCCTCTACATTCTCTCTAAGCCACTTTCTTTTTACTTGAATGTTCAAAGTAAAATTTGTGTATCAATTTGGACAAAATAATGAAAAAAAGATTTCACCAATGCCAAGTATAATGCAAAGTCTATTTTCTTGCTCTGAAGTAATTCTGAATGTCAGTTTTTTTTTTCCTTTTGAATATAAGCATACTGTTGACTCTCATTGATTTTAACATTAAATATAACTTCTAAGTGTACTCAGTCCTTGTGTCTATTCATTTGGCACTTTCCATCTTACTATGAGAAATATTTATTATTTATTACTTTTTCTAGTTTTCCAAGTGACTTTATTTGTATTAAACATATACCACCTCAAATTATATACATTCAGAAATCCATCAGTATTTGGATTGAAGCTATAGGAAGGCTTATTCAGATAGTAAAGCTAATTGAAAATGAACTCAGTCTAAAACATACTAAACATAATTTGTGATGGATTATTCTTATTTTCTTAGGTAGTATAAAAGTAAATTTATTAATGGTGGTAGATAAATTGTGAGTATGAAAGTAAGCTTATTAATTAAGATAGACAAAATTTTTGAGTTATCTGTAAATTTTCCAGCAGAGTTGTGTCAGTGAATAGCTGTGAATTTAAAAAACCCATTTCTTTCTGTACATACAGCTAAACTATATTCCTAAACCCCTTAAGTTAGGAAACATGCCACTAAACTTTGGCAGACACTATGCTGACAAGAGATCATGTATGACTTCTAGACCTGGTAATAAAAGTCCTCCACAGAACCTGGCACTAAAACCTAGATTTAAAATCCTAGCTACTTGTGAGGCTGAAGCAAGAGAATCACAAGTTTGAAGCCAGCCTCTATGACTTAGTGAGTCACTGGCTCAAAATTTAAAAAATAAAACAAAACAAAACAAAAACCTAAAAGGGCTGGGTATGTAGCATGGGAGTAGAGTGCCTCTGGGTTCAATCCCTAGAACCACAAATAGGAAAAATAATTCCACAGAGATACTTTATTACTGTTTTCCAAAAACTTGGAAATCCCATGTTGATTATGGTGGTGACATTATATGGCAGAATTTTGAATCCCTGAATGACTGCGTAAAAAGGGTTCTCCACTTCCTTAGCAAAAAGTGAACTAACTTTTATTTTTTTATTTAAATTTTTTTAATTTAAAAAATTGTTCTAATTAGTTTCACTAGAATGCATTTAGACATATTTTACACAAATGTGGTAAACTTTTCCTTCTTCTGGATGAACAAGGTGCAGAGTCTTGCAGGTAGTGTTATCATACATTATTTCATATGTTTGTTGATTGATTGTACTTTTTCTTCTATGAAGTGTATGTTTAGTTCCTTAGCTCATTTATTAATTGCATATTTTTTTGGTGTTAAGTTTATTGAGTTCTTTATATATCCTGGAGAATAGTGCTGTGTCTTAGGTGCATGTGGTAAAGATTTTCTCCCATTCTGCAGGCTCTCTCTTCACGTTATTGTTTCATTTGCTAAAAAGAAGATTTTTAGTTTGAATCCATCCCATTTATTGATTCTTGATTTTAATTCTTGAATTTTAGGAGTCTGGTTAAAGAAGTCAGTTCCTATGCCAACATGGTGGGGATTTGATCCCACTTTTTCTTCTATTAGGCGCAGGATCTCTGTTTAGTGCCTAAATCTTTAATCTGCTTTGAGTTGATTTTTGTGCAGGTTGAGAGATAGAGGTTTAATTTCATTTTGCTACATACGGATTTCCAGTTTTCCTAGCACCATCTGTTGAATAGGTTATCTTTTCTCCAATGCACATTTTTGATGCCTTTGTCTAGTATGAGATAACTGTGATTTTTGTGGGTTTGTCTCCGTGTCTTCTATTCTGTACCATTAGTATACATATCTATTTTGGTGCCAGTTCTGCACAGTAGCAGGATATAAAATCAATACTCATAAATCAAAGGCATTTCTATACATAAGTTATGAATAAACTGAAAGAGAAATTAGAAAAATTACTCCATTTGCAATAGCCTAAAACAAACAAACAAAAAACCTTGGGAATCAACTGAACAAAAGAAATAAAAGACCTCTACAATGAAAGCTATAGAACCCTAAAGAAGAAAATTGAGAAAGACCTTAGAAGATGCAAAGATCTCCCATGCTTTTGGATGGGCAGAATTAATATTGTCAAAATGGCCATACTACCAAAACTGTTACACTGATTTAATGAAATTCCCATTAAAGTTCCATTGACATTCTTCTAAGAACTAGAACATAACAATAATAAAATCCATTTGGAAAAATAAGGGGCCCATAATAGCCAAAGCAATCTTTAGCAAGAGGAGTAAAGCAAGAGTCATCACAACACTAGACCTTAAACTATGCTACAGAACAATAATAACAAAAACAGCATGACATTGACACTAATTTTTCATTAAGCTGAAATACGGGTATTTCACTGTAATGAGGATAGCCTATCTATCTCAGCAAACTTTAATAGTTCTTTTAGTCAGCTTTTTTGCTCCTGTCACCAAAAGACTTGACAAGAACAGTTTTAGAAGGGGAAAACTTTTTTTGGTGCTCATGGTTTCAGAGATCTCAATGGATAGATTGCCAATTGCATTGTTCTGGACCTGAGGTGGGGCAGAATATCTTGGCAACAGGGTGGAGAGGAGGAAGAAGCTCAGGGCATGGCCACCAGGAAGCAAAGAAAGACAAAATATATACCCCAAAGGCAGGTCCGCAGTGACCCATCTCATCAAACCATACCCTACCTGCCCACAGGAACTACCCAGTTTAATTCATTCAAGTTGATTAATAAACTGACTAGGTTAAGGCTTTCATAATGCAATCAGTTTACATCTGAACCTTTTTTTATTGTCTTACAAATGAGCTTTTGGGGGACAACTCATATCTAAATCATAACATAGTAGTGGCAATATAATTAGTAATTAAGAGTTTGGGTTCTAACACCAGATTATGCATTTTAGTCTGTTTCCTATTGCCTATGACTTCATACAAACTATTTAATATTTTTAAATTTCTGAGAATGAGGATAGTATACTAATTATGCCAATTGAGTGCAATTGTTGAATTAAATACATTCTTGGTAGTAAGAGTTATTAACACTATTTCTGCATTTCTAAATTATTCAATCAGTTGTTTCTAGGATTTTATTTGGAGGAACATAGAACCCTAAATCTCCTAACTGAAGACTGGTAGTTTACATGGTAGGTACTATGACATATATGCAATGAAAAAGATAAGGGAAGCAACTATCTTCTACATGAAGATTCATACAGATAGTTGATAAATTAGATTTTATGAAAATAAACACTAGAGAAATAATACTACAGAATTCATCTTTTTAACATGATAATATAGTAGCATATTTTTAGTCAGAGCTAATTTTCTGGTTTGGTTGCTATAGGAATGAGTTTTATCAGCATTTTTGCAAGGTGATAAATAATCCTCATTAAAATTTTCATATATCTCTTGTACAGTATTGAAGTGTCATTCTTGCCATGGTTATACATTGTAGGGATGTACTTAAAATATTTTGTCAAAAGATTGTTATAATTAAAATGTTTAAATAACTTTCATATTAAATTGAGTATTTTAGGAATTGTAAAAATTAGGTAAAGAGTTACTTATAGATATTACATATGACACATAAACCTATGAAATAATATTTTTGGGGGGTGGGTACTAGGGATTGAAATCAGGGGCACTCAATCACTAAACCACATCCCTAGACCTATTTTGTATTTTATTTAGAGATAGGGTCTCACGGAATTGCTTAGTGCCTCACCATTGCTAAGGCTGGCTTGAACCTACAATCCTCTTGTCTTAGCCTATGGAGCCACTGAGATTACAGGCATGCACCACTGTGCCTGGATTATGGAACAAGTTTAATGACACCTGTATTACAAAAATCAAGAAAGTTTATATTGAACACACAGTTTTTCTATTTTTCAAACACTACAGAAGAATTAATTGGCTTCTAAGTCTTCCAGCAAAGATACAGGAGTTGTATTTCATCATATCGGGGAAAGTAGTATGTTTCAAGTCTATAAGTTATGCCTCATTTGTTGGTTAACTCCTAGAATTCAGCCCTTTATCACTTATGTGTGTAGCTACTAGAATTTCCAAGAAAATAGCAAGAATATTTCTCAGTTATGCCATTAAATTAGTATATTGACAGGACTGACAAATTTTGGTAACTAGAAGTTGGTGATGGGAACCTTGGTTTTTATCACACAATAATTCCAGTTTGAAAAGTTCTTTTTTTAAAAGTCTTAAAATGTTATACTACAGAACCATAGTAACAAAATAGCTGGTATGGGAATAGAAATATACATGTAGATCAATGAAAAAGAGCAGAAAACACAGAGACAAGTCCACACACATACAATTAGCTAATTCTTGAAAAGGGTACTAAAAACTTATATTGAAGGAATGACAGACTTGTAACAAATGGTACTAGAAAAATTGGATATCCATGTAAAATGAAATGAGATCCTTCTCACCCTTCCTGAAAGTCAACTCAAAATGGATTAAACAGCTAGAAATTAAACCATAAACTGTGCAACTGCTAGAAGAAAATATAGGTCAACACTCCAACATGCTGGTACAGGCACTAACTTCCCTACTAAGACCCTTAAAGTTCAAGAAATAAAACAAAGAATCAATAAGTGGGATGGTATCAAATTGAAAAGCTTGTGCACAAGAAAGAAAATGATTAAGAGCATGAAGAGGAATAAAGGAAGATAGTGGAATAGAGAGGTTGCTTCCCTGGTGTCTCTGTGGTATGAAATCAAGAAAAGCAGACAGGCAGCTTTTCAGCAAGGTGGGTGAGTGAACAAAATTATGGCGGACTTTACTAGAATTCTGGACAGTCAAAACAAATCGAAGACTCAGGAGATAGAGTATAATAAAACAAGGAAGAAATCTCCAGTGCCACAGCTGCAGTAGTGGCTAGAGGCACAAACCAGAAGGGTCCCTTCATGAATGCAGTAAAACAATAGGGAATTAGTGAACCCCCATTTTGGGGAGGACTGAGGTATGTTGGAATGGACAGTTTGGAGATCAGAGTCACTGCCTGACTGGATACTAAGGTGTGCTGCATAATATTTTTGTGTGGGAGAGGCTGCTTCTTTCCTGGTGGCCTGTGGAGGACAGTGGAAGAAATTTGCAGCTTTGGCGTGGAGGCCTGCACTTGGGGGAGCCAATTTCTAGCAGATCCTAGTCTGGGTAAACCCATGCTGGGCAACAGTGTGCCTAAAGAGAAAGATCAAGCATGGAGAGAGGTTTACATAGGGGACTACTGGTGGCAGAAACTCACCCAGCTTCCCCCCCCCCCCGCCATACATACACACCCCATCCCTTCCAATTTGGCTGCTGGGGTGCAATCTTCTAGTGTAGACTGGCAATTGATGAGCCCCAGAGGTATGCTGATTTAGAATCTCCAGACCAAGTGACCAAATGGCATGGACCAAAGATAAAGGAGGTCATACCTAAGCCTAAACCCCTCCTCAAGGAGTTCCACCTCCAGGATTAAACTTCTCAACCTAGCAACCCTACCCTGAGGGTGGATCAAGCCTGGATACTCCAGACAACAATCTAACTGCTGAGAAGGGAAGCTGAGAATCTTCTGAACTTCAATGGAATCACATGCTCAATTTTTCATAGCGATCCATGAATATCTTTTTCTTTTTACTTTCACTTTTCCATCATTTTTGAAACAAGTATTTTTCATGCATCAGTTTATTGAGGAGTGAGATGTCTGATTTCAGTTGTGTTTTATAGTCTTTTATTTTTACTTTTTTCTATTTTTAATTTTTTTTAAAATTTACCTTATATATATTTTTCCTCTAAACTGTTTCCTTTGATTCTCTTTCTCTTTTCTCCTACTGACAGTCATTTGGTCCATTATTTCCTATTTCACACTTTCCTTAATTATTTACTTCTATCTTCTCTCTTCTTTCCTCATGAACATCACTTACTACATCACTTCTGTTCTCTCTTTGTCCACCATTTGAAATGGCAAACCCTTTTACAAACTTACCATTTTTATTGTAGGCAATAATAGAACATATCATTTCTGTTTATTTTGACAAAACTGTAGAATTCTTAGTAGGAGCTATTTAGTTTAAGGCTGTATATTGTTTGCATTGATTGCTGTTATTATTTGTCTCCCCCTTAACAATGAGGTACAAGAAACATTCAGGGATACTACAATGCTACAGGGTAAAAACTGTACTGCCTCAGATCTACACTGCTCAATGGATAGACACACAAACAACATGAAAAAGCAAGGGAACACATTACCCCAAACAAATCATAATGCTCCAATAATAGAATCCACTGGCACCACAGTGGAAGAAATGTGAGAGAAGGAGTTTATAATATACATAGTAAAACTGATCTGTGAGGTAAATGATGATGTAAGGAGTGAAATCAGAGAGAAAATTCAGAAGGTGAAGATTGCTTCAATAAAGAGGCAATGATTATGAAAAGGAGTCAAGCATAAATACTTGAAAAAAAAATGGAATCAGTAAACCAAATTTAAAATTCCATGAAAAACATCAACAACAGACTAGACTACTTTGAAGACAGAGTTTCAAGCAATGAAGACAAAAATATATAATTTAAAAATACAGTTGGCCATGGAAAAAAGATAATAAGAGACCATTTCTTCCAAGAAATTTGGGATAACATGAAAAGACCAAACTTAAGATTTATCAGGATAGATAAAGATGCAGAGATACAAATAAAAGGAATGCTGTCTTTTCATAAATATCATAAAATTTCTCAAACCTGAAGACTAAAATGGAAAATCAAATTCAGAAGGACTCCAGATATACAAAATTACAACAGATTCATACCAAGGCACATTATTATGAAAATACTAAGCATACAGAATACATATAGAATTTTAAAGGCTGCAAGAGAAAAATGTTAAAATAAATTTAGAGGGAAAAAATTTGTGTTTCTCAACCCAGACCATCAAAGCTAGGAGGTCTTGAGACAGCATATAACAAGCTCTGGGGCTGGGGATGTGGCTCAAGCAGTAGCGCGCTCGCCTGGCATGCATGCAGCCTGGGTTCGATCCTCAGCACCACATACAAACAAAGATGTTGTGTCCGCTGAAAACTAAAAAAATAAATATTAAAAAAAAACAAGCTCTGAAAGAAAATGGATGCCAACTAAGAATATTATACCCAGAAAAATTAAGCTTCAGATTTGAAGATGAAATAAAACCTTCCATGATAAACAAAAGTTAAAAAGAATTCACAACTGGAAAGCTTGTATTACAGAATATTCTCAGCAAAATATTCAATAATGAACAAATGAAAAATAAAGTGAAAACCAGTAAAGCAATGAAGACAAAAATATATAATTTAAAAATACAGTTGGCCATGGAAAAAAGATAAGGAATGACACTAACGGTATAGTCAATTGACAGTGACACTAATTTATTTTCAAAACCAGAAATAAACCAAAATGACTGGGAATATAAATCATGTCTAAAAATAACTTTGACTATAAATGGGCTAAACTCATCAATCCACCCCCCCACACACAAAAAAAGAAGACTGGCAGATTTGATTAAAAAACAAAACCCAACAATATGTTGTCTCTAAGAGATTTACCTCATAGGCAAAGCCATCCACAGACTAAAGGTAAAAAGATGGGGAAAAATATATCATTCACATGTATCTATACAAGCAGGCGTTTTTATCCTCATATCAGATAAAGTGGACTTTAAGCCAAAGTTAATTAGAAGGACATTTCACACTGCTTAAGGGAATTATACTGTTGAAAGCCATATGTGAACGATGGGCAATGTTAGAGCCATTAAGACAGGGAAGCCACTCTTCTGGAAATGCCTGGGTGAAATTCCCTGGTCAGAGAAATCCCAGATCATGATGGCACCCTGACCTAGCTCACAGCTCCAACTTGAAACGCAGCTGCCAGAGATGGGTATAGCCTGCAAGCACAAACAACCTCTTCATCTCCACTCTGATCATGTGTACTCTGAGGAGATCCCTATCTGTCCCTTTTGGTCTGTACTGATACAAATAAAGCAAGCATCGTTTTTTTCTTGCTTAGAAGTCAGACCCATCTGGTCAGCTCAATCCATCACAACTCCGTCACATCCCTGCTTCTAAAATTATTCTGGTCTGTGTTTATTTTGTAATACTACTTTCATTAGCTTTTATTTTGCAGCCAGCTCACACCTCTGATGATTACCCTCTCCCTCACCCATGTGGGAAATGGTTGAGATTATATATCACCAGGAGACGACAACCTAAGTAGTATTTATGCCCCAAACAATGAAGAATCTACATACATAAAACAAACCTTTCTCAATTTCAAGAAACAAATAGACCACAACACAATAATACTGGGTGACTTTAATACACCTATCTCACCACTGGATACTTCCTCCAAACAAAAACTAAATAAAGAAGTCATAGACAAAAAATACAGTTAATAATTCAGACTTAATGAATATATCATCCATTAAGGACTAATTACACTTTCTACTCAGCAGTACATGGATCCTTCTCTAAAATTGATCATATTACAGATCACAAAGCAACTCTTAGCAAATATAAAAAAATTAGAGATAACAACTTCTATCAGATCAATGGAATGAAATTAGAAATCAAGAATAAAAAATAAATAAAAGATACTATAACACCTGGAGACTAAATAATTTGCTATTGAATGATGAATAAACAGCAGAAGAAATCAGGGATGAAGTAAAAAAAACATACTTAGAGGTAAATAAGAATAGCAATACAACATATCCAAATCTCCAGAACACTACAAAGGTAGTTCTAACATGACAATTCATTACATTGACCTCATTCATTCAAAGAATACAAAATGGCCAAATAAATAATCTAAAATTATTTCTGAAAGCCGGTTGGAAGAGAACAAATCAACACCAAAAGCAATAGAAGGCAGGACATAATTATAATCAGAGCTAAAATCCATGAAATTGAAACAAAAGAAACAATTCAAAAAAATGATAAAACAATAAGTTAGTTCTTTGAAAAAATAAATAAAATTGATAAACCTTAGCCATGTTAATGAGAAAGATGAATAAAAAAGAAAATATCACTATAGACACTCCTGAAATACAAATGATAATCAAAACTATTTTGAAAATTTATACTCCAATAAAACAGAAAACCTTGAAGATATTGACAAATTTCTAGAGACATTTAATCTACCCAAATGAATCAGGAGGACATACATGATTTAAACAAATCAATTACAAGTAATGAAATAGAAAACACCATCAAAAGCTTCAATCAAGAAAAGCCAAGGACCAGACAGATTCTCAGCTGAGTTCTATAAGACTATCAAAGAAGAATTAACACCATTACTCCTCAAATTATTCCATGAAATAGAAAAGGAGGGAACCCTTCTCTAAAGTTAATATCACTCTAATACCAATGTGATACTAAAAAAAGACACATTAAGGAAAGAAAACTGCAGACCAATATGCCTGATGAACATAGACACAAAAATTCTCAATAAAATTCTGGCAAACCGCATAAAAAAATTTAAAAAAAAATTGTGCACCATGATCAAGTGGAGTTCATCTCAGGGACATAAGGTTGGCTCAATATATAGAAATAAATAAACAAAATTCATCATATCCATAGACTTAAAAACAAAAATTATATAATCATCTCAATGCAGAGAAGCATTTGACCAACATATAGCACCCCTTCCTGTTCAAAACACTAGAAAGACTAGGCATAGTAGGAAACCCAAAGCCAACATCATTCTAAATGGACAAAAATTGAAAGCATTCCCTCTGAAAACTGGAACAAGACAAGGATACCCTCTTTTACCACTTCTATTCAACATACAAGACCTTAGAAGATGGAAAGATCTCCTGTGGCCTTGGATAGGCAAAATTTAACATTTTCAAAATTGCCATCCTACCAAAAGCAACTATACAGATTTAATGCAAGTCCTATTAAAATCCTGATGACATTCTTCATAGAACTAGAAAAAGCAATTATGAAATTCATTTGGAAAAATAAAATACCTAGGATAGCCAAAACAATCATAGCAAGAAATGTGAAGCAGGGGGTATCACAATATCAGACCTTAAAATATACTATAGAACTATAGTAACAAAAACTGCATGATATTGACACCAAGACAGACATGTGGCCTAGTGGAACAGAATAGGAGAGACACAGACACAAACCCACATAAATACAGTTATCTCATACTGGACAAAATTGCCATAAACATAATTGGAGAAAAGATAGCCTCTTCAACAAATGGTGCTGGGAGAACTGGAAATCTGTATGTAGTAGACTCAAATTGAATCCCTATCTCTCATCGTGCACAAAACTCAACTCAAAGTGGATCGAGGACCTAGGCATTAGATCAGAGACCCTATACCTACTAGAAGAAAATATAGGGTCAAACTGTCCATCCTGTTGGCTTAGGAATCAACTTCCTCAACAAGACTCCCAAAGTGAAACCAGGAAAATGAAGAATCAACAAATGGGATAGAATCAAACTACAAAGCTTTTTCATAGCAAAGAAAACAATCAAAAACATGAAGAGACTGCCTACAGAATTGGAGAATATCTTTGCCACCTGCACCTCAGATTGAACATTAATCTCCATAAAAAATAAAGAACTAACAAAACTTAACAACAAAAAACCCAAATAACTCAATTAAGTGATGGACTGAGGAATGGAACAAGCACTTCACAGAACAAGGAATAAAATCAGTGAACAAACATATGAAATAATGTTTAACGTCTCTAGCAATTAGAGCAATGCAAATGAAAACTACACTGAAATTTCATTTCACTCCATTAAGAATGGAAATTATCAAGAATACAAGTAAAACTAATTGTTGGCAAGGATGTGGGGAAAGAGGTACACTCATTCATTGCTGGTGGGAATGAAAAATATGTGAACATTATGGAAAGTTGTATGGAGATTCCTCAGAAAACTTGGAATGGAACCACCATTTGACCCAGTTATCTTACTCCTTGGTTTATATCCTAAGAACTTAAAATCAGTACACTATTGTGACACAGCCACATCAATGTTTATGGCAGCTCAATTCACAATAGCTAAACTATGGAACCAACCTTGGTGTCCTTGAACAGATGAATGGATAAAGAAAATGTGGTATATATACACAATAGACTATTAATCAGTCGTAAAGAAGAATGAAATTATGGTATTTGCTAGTAAATGGATGGAGCTGGAGATTTTCATGCTAACTGAAATAAGCCATTCCCCAAAAGCCAAAAGCTGAATGTTTTCTCTGATATGCAGATGCTAATTCACAATAAGGGTGTGTGTGTGGGTAAAGCAGAATCAAAGTACTGTGGATTAGACAAGGAGGAATGAATGGAATATGCTGGAATGGGAATAGGAAAGATAATAGAATGAATTGGACATTATTATCCTATGTGCCTGTATGATTACATTACCAATGCAATCTACATCATGTATAACAAGAAGAATGAGAAGTTATACTCTATATATGTATAATGTCAAAATACATTCTATTATCATATATTTTTTTTTTAAAAAGAGCATGAGGAGAAAGACTACAGAATGAGTTACTCCTCTTACAGGGGATTAAAGTTAGACTGTATAAGGAAATAAAACATAACATACATACACACAACCCCCATATAATCCAATCAATAAATGGGAAAATGAACTAAACAGATATCTTTTCTAAACAAGAAATACAAATGGCCAAAAAAAGTATAAAAAATGTACAATATTCATTGTAATCAGGGAAATGCAAATCAAAAACACTACACTGAGATTCAATTTCATTTCAGTTTAAATGACAGTCATCAAGAATGCAAATAACAGTATATGCCCCCTGCTGGTTAGGATGCAGGGGAAGGGATTTGTCATACACTATTTTTTGGAATGAAAATCAGTAGAGACACTATGGATATCAGTATGAAGTTTCCTCAAAAGGGTAGAATGGAACCACTATAAGATCCAATTGTACTATGCCTTCAAATTTATCCATATTATAGTGGTACATGCATACTCACCTTTATTGCAGCACAATTGACAATAATCAAGTCAAAGAACCAGTCTAGGTATCTACCAACAGATGAATGGATAAAGAAAATCTCTCTCTCTCTCTCTCTCTCTCTCTCTCTCTCTCTCTCTCTCTCTCTCTCCCTCCCCCCCCCCCCACACACACTAGAGTTTTACTCAGCAAAAGAACAACAAAATTATGTCATTGGCAGGAAAATGGATGGAACTAGAGAAAGCATCATGTTAAGATAAGTAGGCCAGACTCAGAAGGCACAAGTACTGTATTTTTTTTTTCCATTTGTGGAAGCTAGAGAAGAGAACAACAACAGCAAAAAGAAAAAAAGAAAAGAAAAAGATGGAGGAGGAGGAGAAGGGGATCTCATGAAAATAGAAGGGAGGCCTGAAGGGTCGAGAAATGGGATCAGGGGAAAGGAAGGAGTTGAGAGTAAGGGAAGGATTTTTGGAGTGGGAATGAGTATGGCCATTCAAGATTCATTCATTCATTTTCCAAGGATATTACATGAGCCAATAGGAATCTAAACTTCCCTTCCTTAAAAAGGAAGTAAGAAGTATCCCTGCCCCCAAATGTGATTTACTTCGTGAGAAACTTACCTAAATCTCTAGGAAGTGTCATAATTATCAACACATTATTATATTGTGTCCATAGAGAAAGTGCTACTATGTGGCAAAGAAATATTTAATCATAAGAAAAGCACTAAATTCATTCTTAAAGTTAGTGATCTTCTTTGAATTTTCAAAAGTTTCTGGAATGAGAAATTTTGCCTATAATGCTTGATGATGATATTTCCCCCCAATTTTTACTTTGGATAACTAGTTCTGAGGGCTCTAAGAAAAAGCAGTTTTTGTAATAAAATTAAAGGATTATATATATAAGAGGCTCTAAAGGAAGTTAAAACATATTTTTAGATAGTAAGCATGCTGAGAAGTTCTCCAAAATAGAATGTTTTTAGAATTTCAAATTTACTTAGCCACAGAACCCTTTTTGTGTCAATAATAGCTGTTAATATGCAATGGAACTAATTTCCACATAATGAATTTTGGGAAACACCAATATTTGAGGAAAGGTTTATCTACTTTGCTACTGAGTTTTATTATTGAAGACCGATAACCTGTAAAAAAAGTAAAATATTAGTTACATAATAATTGTTAGACTGTTCCAGTTCAACCTCTCTCTCTGTCAAGTTTTTGTAGGAATTTTAGATATGTGGCAAAGCATTTTTTGGCAGGGATGATCCATTATGGACTTGTTAGCTATAAGCTTATAATGTTTCTATAATATAAACATCTTACAAGTATGAAAACGTTTCTCTTTCCAAATTTTAGTATCAAAGAGGAAAGATTTATCCTATTTCTTTCTTGGTACATTCCAAATAATTTAGCCTCTTAGTCATCGCCTTAGTCTGTAAGAAACATTTAACTGTCTAGTCTATTAATAAAACTATGTTCCTCTGTTAACTTTTTCTCCTCATTATCCTTAATTTCTGCTTTTTCCTCCAATTTCTGTTTTACCGTTGGCTAGGGGTGATGAACAGACACCACATAGAATTTTCAGGTACAGATGAATGTGTTGTACAGAGGTGGCAAAATATTTTCTATATTGTTTCTAAAGTTCTATTTCCCAGCTGCACTGCTTTACTGAAAGTTTAAGATAATATTCTCAGTCAATCTCTGATTCATTTCCTGAGCCATGAGAGAAAGCTCAAATTCCACTACATTGGAATTAAGGTTTACATATTTTTTCCTGAATAAATCATATGCTATTAATTACATTGAATTTTATTATCTTTCCAAATTGTTAAATCTAATAGCATTTTAATTTACAAGAAAAATTAAGATCTTACAATTGAGCCTCCTTTAACATCCCATTATATTAAGTGTGTGATCATTTAACCTTGTCCAATCTTGCAAATTCCTTTGTAGACTGTCCCTGCATCTGCAAAACATGAACGGAAGGGGAATATGTGTAGCCTCAAGTATTTATGCCTAAGGGCTGAACAACAGTTCTCTGGAATGACCCTTTTAATCAAAAAAGGAAGATACCAGATGTTTCATTATTCTAGCAGCTGTTCTTAATGATAGAGGAAGGTGATGGTATTTACAGTGGATGCTTTCTAACCATTGGTTGGATGAATCAGAGCAAACCAGCACCTGTTCAGAGAATGTATACAAAATCACAGCACTAAGGAATGTGTTCAAGTTTGAGGTCTTGAGCAATTACATTGTAAGTTCACTTCTTTTACATTTTAGTAGCATGAGTTTCTTGGGGAAGAGAGGTGAAATTACAGAGAATATTTTTGTAGAGAACCAATTAAGGGTAACTAGGAAGCAGTTCATCCACAAATTGCTTCTTTCAAAGTAAATATCTACTCAGGAAGATCTAAGTGGATGGACAGTGCTGTTGTTTACCTCTTAAATATATCATTGATGGATCTGAAAAGAAATGCATTCACTTTTTTTTTCTTTTATAGAAAAAGGATTTAAAAGCTACATCATAGCAAAATAATAACTGCAATCTCTCCAATTTGTCACAGCTATTTTATTCAACTTGATATACTCTTCACAGGATGTGAGAGTGATTTCGCTACCTAGGGGAAATGTGTCTGGCAGCACGTATGGCATTATATTAGTCTGCTTCAAGTCCCAGGCATCTGATCCCCAGTAGGTACATTAGGGAAGAAGGAAAGTTACAGAAAGGCAGGTTATTCATGTGTCACAGTCAAGATATTTGCAAAACTGAAAAACACAATGAAAATAATTGGAAATATTTGATATATTACAACTTCAAAACATGAAATGATAACAGAAAGTTTACAACACTCACATTATTTTTCTTTATTTAAGAGTATTTCTCCCTTACCCAGGGAACACACACATAAGATATTATTGATGCACTTATTTAAATTACAGATTGCTAGGATTCCTTTAAGAGTTACTGAATCAGAAAGTAGAATCAAGGAACATATATTTTACCAAGCACCTCAGGTAGTTTTAATACATATAGTAATAAGAATAAAAACCATGATGTAAGGTAATTAAAATTTTTATTTTGAGCTTACATACAAAAAGGAATAATTTATTTTCAAAAATTATATTCACAGTCCACATAAACTTTTTTGCCATAACTCATCATACAAGAACTTGACAAGTAATGAAGGATGTTTGATTTTGGTTCTTGTGAAATAAATGCTGGATGTGTCTAATATTTTGGACAGTGTTAGTGTCTGTAAACAAGTCAAGATGGTGCCTGGCATTTTGCCAGAGGGAGTGGTTTGTGAAGTAACACCAATGAGCCATTAAGTGTGGAGATTCCTTATTGGTGGACTGCTGTATCTAATTTATGTTAATTAAGATAAGCTGTGTGGAATGTATATATACCCCTCCGGTCCTACAATAAACAGCTCCTACTCCTGCTGTATCAATCTACACAAGTTCTTCGTCACCCACCCGGTTATTTTGCTGCAGCCAGACTGCGGCAGGACAGAACATGGGGTGGGAAGGAATGCTGCATATGATTCACATTGGATCCAATTAGAGAACAGTGGCCCTATTCCATATCCTAAATTCTTAGATTAAAAAATAATATTTGGTCATGAAATTAAACAAAATTTCTTGGGTCCACTTTAACAAAGTGGACATAAGTCTACCACTTTATTTTATCCATGTGTTTGTTGATTGGCATTTTAATTAGACTCACCTTAATTAAACAATTGCATTGATCTAACTGGTAAATTAACAGGCTGTAAAAAAAATAGAGAGTTCCCTTAGGAATAGATATTTCTAAGCTTTAAAAAATGAATTGGGAAAAATAGCTAATAGTTTGTATTTCAAATGCATTCCAAATCTTCAATAATTCACAGTATATTACCGATATTATTTGCATTCATTTTATTATCACTATTATCTAATAGGATCATTAGTAATTCAAGAGAAAACTCTGAGTTGTCTTCTTTTCCTCTCACTCCTTCATAGTTAAGAGCCGCTTTATTCAACAAGTTCCATACACTTCCTGCCTCTTCGATGGTTCAACTCCTGAGTTCCACTTTGCAGCATTGGTATTTGAAAGCCTCAATGACTTTGATTAGATTATTCAAATACTCTTACTACAGGCTTTTTAGTCTCCATTCTGGTCACCTTCTAATACTTTCTAGAAATTTATGTCCACTATCTCTTTTCAAAACAAAGAACCAGAGATATTGCTTGCAGGCTCAAAAAGCATTTGCTCTTTTCTATTTTCATTCAAGGCAATGTTTAGACCTAAACATGGTTTGAGTTCTTTCATAGCCTGCCTTGGTTTATATTTACAAAGTCTTACAATTCTGTCTCATCAAGTTCACCCAACTCCACTGTATTCTTCATGTGTCTATTTTTTCTCCTTTATCAAGAGTCCTTCCTACTTTCCCTGTCTTCATTTATATCTCCCTGCTATTATTTCTCAATGTACCTCTTTATTTATTTTATAGTCTTTATCACTGTGTTCTTTAATTTTGCAAAATATGTTCTATCTTCCATTCTGTTTTCCAAAGTGTTATAATATTCTCTCTAACACTTTTTCCCCCAATTCCTGAGTTGTTTTGGAAATAACACAAAATTACTCTTTGTTTTTATATCTCACAAGATTTACTCAAGCGTTTTCTGTGATTTAATAGCCCCATATTTTTTGCATATTTCTTCATATTTTAATTTCCCAATTCATTTAGAAATCCCACATACAGTATTCGCCTTTTGGAACTTCACTTAGTATATATAAAACCCATTGAAGATTCTATGAAGTCTCGTATTAGGAAATCATTTCTAATTTTAAACTAGAGTTTCTAAGATTAAATGACAAATGCCTTCTTTAAAAATTAAGACAAAATATTGAACTGGAAATAATAATCTAAAAAATGGGTCAGAAAACTATGATTCAGCAAGCAAAATGAGATTTTTACTGGAACGTAGCCATATTTGTTTGGTTACATATCATCTGCGCCTGTTTTCTGCTGTAAAGCAGAGTTGAGCATTTCCATGAGATCACATGGCCTGCAAATCTACAATATTTAATTCCTTTCCTTTTACAGAAAAAGAAATGCTGGTCCATGACCTAAAGGATGGAGAGAACACTTATAATGAAATGCACAGGGGGAATAGAAATATAAATTAAAAAGCAGAGTTCAAAAAGCTTTTATTTTGCTTTTACTTTTTTAATAGTTTCAAGCTTTCATTTTTTAATTCTGCTTTTTTTAGTTGTTTCTTTTCATTTATGTAAAAGATTGGAATATATTTTGACATAATCACAAAAGCATAAAATATAATTTGCTGTAAACCAGTCCCCAGCATTTTTACTTTTCCCCTGGTCCCCTCCCTCTACTTTATTGATCTTTCTGAGATATGTGTGTGTGTGTGTGTGTGTATAATTTATTTTTTAAATTAGTGTCTGTGAATATACTTGATGTTGTGATTCACTGTGCTATATCTATGTATGTATATATGAAAGTCCTGTCAGATTCACTCCACTGTTCTTCCCTTTTCCTGTCCCCTCTTCTTCTCCCTCAGTCCCCTTTGTTTACTGATCTTTTCTCTATTTCAATGAAATTCCCACCCCCTTTTTTTGTCCTTTATCTCTCTCTTTTTCTCCTGCCTCTTATCATGAATTAGCTTCTGCATATTAGAGAAAGCATTGTCCTTTCATTTTTGAGGACAGGCTCATTTCACTTAGCATAATAATCTCCAGTTCCATTCATTTACAAAAAAAAAAAAACCCAAATCCCATAATTTCATTCTTCTTTATGGCTAAGTAATACTCCATTGTGGATATATACCTCATTTTCTTAGTTTACAATATAAAGTTTACAATATAAAGACAAAAGTAAACTTTTAAAGGAGCCTTTCCAAATAAAATTATCACTTTCTCTCAGGTTTAATTAGCTCTAGTCATCTTTGTCTATTACATGACATCTTTGACAAGAAAATTTCAGTTAATTTTAATGAAAATATTCTTTTATTGAGAAAATTATGATTAGTTCATTATCCTGAATCCTACTATAGTGATAAAGTTAAAAATTATCAAACTAATCATACAAATTAAAGCAATTCTTTTATAAGAGCTTAGATGAGAGGTATGGTAAAATACCAGGAAGATTATCTTAGCAAAAGTGTCAGGAAGTTCTATTTTTTTTTCTTATTTATCCTTATTAACACCTTGACTTTAGCCTTAAAATACCTATTCTTGGACTTCTAACCTTCAGAACTGCAAGTGTTTTAGGCCATTCAGTTTGTTATAGCATCAATAGCAAACGAATACCTCCTCATTCTGTGGGCCCAGTGTAGTTGTCCTGTGTCTCCTTCAGTCATCCCCCCGTATCCTTTCCTATTTTTCATATTGTTTAGCTACTCTGACTTTATTCAGTTCCTTGTGCTCTTCAGTATTTCCTCAGGTTTAGGCAGTTTGAGAGAGCTTTAGCTTAAATGTCTAGCCCCTAGAGAAGGTTCCCTACCCACTCAATCTAAATGAGTCACCTCCTCCCAAGCCATCAAACCCATCACTCTCTCTTATATGATAGAAATGGGACATTTTCAGACATTATTATTTATTCATTTTTATTCCTCCATTAAGTGGCAAGAGCAAAGATTTTGTATATCCTACTCTTCAGAGCCATACCAGAGTACGTTCCTCTTGAGTTAATAAATCCAATGATGTGCTAGAACCTTTGTTCTTATGGTACTCTGGTCAAAGTTATCTGTCTTACATCTGTTTTTTTCCTCTGCTTCAGTCAGTTCTCGATACAGTAGCAAGAGAGCCTGTTAAAACATAAATCAGATTTCGTTCCTCTGCCCTAAGCCCTTCAAATAGTTTCCCATTTTACTGTGATAAATTGTCAAAAAAATTACCAGTGCCTAGAAAGGCTTGTGTTATTTGGTGCCTGTCACCCAATTTGACCTAATATTTTAACACCCCACTTGCTCTGCTCTAGTTACCTCGCTCCCCTTGTTCATTATTTAACAAACTAGGCACACTCCATTTTACCATTGTGTTCCTAATCCCTGGAATGCTTCTCTTGATATCCACAGAGTTCACAACAACCATCAGATGGTTATTCATGTGTCTCCTTACCTGAGGAATCCCTTGGCCAACCTATTGAGCCTTTCATCTCCCCATCTCCACTTCCACAGAGACACATACTTATCCTCTGTGCTCTGCCTATTCTTCCCAGCAGTGTTTGTCACATTGTAACATGTTTTTACTTAATTTTTAAGTTTTTTACTTTGATTTCCCTCTAGGGCAAGAAAGAGACTTTTGTCTGTTGTGTTCACTGTTATATTCTCAACTGCTACCAACAGTGCCTGACTAATAAAAACACGGTAAATTATTTTTAAGTTATGTTTACTCTGTGACGCTCAGAAAAATGTGTAGAATGAATAATTTGTATCAAAATATGTAGAAAGAATATTAAATAATAGGATCTATTTGAAGTTGGAAAGGACTATAATGTAATGGGGAAATTTATTATTATAGTATTTCAAGCAAAGTTGGGATATTAGGTTTTTTTTAAATTTTTTTCAGATGGTATCCTGACAAAACTTGGGAGAAGCTGATTTCTCTGGTACCTCCCAAACCACAGAACTATAAATTTCTTTGCCAAAATATAATTCTATTTCTTGGGGTTTTCCTACTCAAGATGTGTATTAATAGGAACACTCAGAAATAAATTTAGGTCATTGGGAACTATAAGATAAATATTTAGATAAGCAAAAAGCATTGATCTTTTTTTCTAAGGTAAAAGTTCTTTCATAAAAGAGTAAATAGAATCCTTTGTGAACAATTTACAAATAAAATATGTGAAACTGACTTTTTCTAAGCTATATATTGATTCAACGTTCACAAATATTTTTTAGTCAATACAGTGTGATCCCTGCTTAATCTCCATGAAACCACAAAGGAACTTAACTACCCAATTAGATTTAACTGAAACATTATTTTTGTTACATTAGCATAATGAGAAGGGAGTCTTCATAAAGTTTGAACCTAAAATGTCACGTCTAGATGTGTTCTTAGTATTTTTTTTATATTAATTCCATCACAAAGGAGGTACTTTATGTAACACGAGTTCATCAAATTTATTATTTATGTTAACTCTGATGGAAATTATTGTATGGAAGAGAATTTGACATAAGTTAAACATTACAAGAGTTTTATGGAATCAATATAAAACGTAAGTGACATTTATGTAATACTGCTAAATGCCAGCCATAAAAATGCGATTTATTTGAAAAAAAAATCATACATGCATGTAATAGAACTTGCTCCATTTCAGTCCTGAGTACTTCCTTTTTTTTCCTTTCCCTTTCCCTCCCCCTGTTCTACTTCCTCTACACTACTGGTCCTTCTTTCATTTATTTATTGTCTTTTAAATTGGTGCTCCATACTATACATAAGGGTGAAATTTACAGTAGTACTTTCATACATGTACATAGCAAAATTTGGTCAATTTTGTCCTGTAGGTCCTCCCTTTTCCTGAATCAACTTCCTCCCTCTCCATCCTCTTTCTCTACTCCTCTTATCTTCCTTCTGTATTCACGGCATCTTGTTTTTAACCTTACTTTGCTCTAGTTTTTGCATGTGAGAGAAAACATGTGACAGTTGACTTTCTGAGATGGCTTATTTGACTTAGTATACTGTTCTCCAATTTGATCTTTATATCAGCAAATGCCCAAACTTTGCTCTTTATGGCTGAGTAAAATTCTATTGTGCATGTATACATTTTCTTAATACATTCATTTGAGCACCTTGGCTGGTTCCATAACTTGCCTATTTAAAATTGTGCTGCTATAAACATGGATGTGCCTGCATCACTAGAGTATGTTGAATTTTGTTCTTTTGGATAAATACCAAGGAGGGGGACAGCTGGGTAATAAAGTAATACTATTCTTAATCTTCTGATTAATCTCCCTAATGCTTTCCAAAGTGGTAGTATTAATTAGAATTCTCTTCAAAATATATGAGCATACCTTTTCCCCCACACCCTCACCAGCATGTATTATTTTTTTGTATTTTTCATGATTGCCATTCAAATTGGAGTGAGATGAAATTTTAATATAGTGTTGATTTGCATCTCTGATTGATAAAGATGTTTAACATTTCTTTATAAATTTGTTGGCCATTTGAATTTCTTCTTTTTAGAAATGTTTGTTTAGTTCTTTTACCCATGTATTGATTGTCTATTTGTATTTTTTGGGTGGGGGTGTTTTTTTTTTTTAGTTCTTTAAGTATTCTGAATATTATCTTCTGTTGGATTAGTAGCTGGAAAAGATTTTCTCCCATTCTCTAGGTTCTCTGTTCACACTTGTAATTGTTTTCTTTGCTATGCAGAAGTTTTAAATTTGATACTGCCCCTGTTATTAATTCTCGGTTTTATTTCATGAATTTTATGGGTCTCATTAAGAAAAGCAGTGCCTGTGCCAATATGTTGTAGTATTGACCCTATTTTCTTCCTGTGGTTGAAAAGTTTCTGGTCCTCAATCCTTGATCAGCTGTGAGTTGACTTTTGAACTTGGTGAGAGGTAGGGATCTAGTTTTCATTCTTGTACATAAAGAATATCCATTTCCTAGCACAATTTGTTAAAAAGTTTATCTTCTCCCCAACCTATATTTTGGCACGTTTGTCCAGTATCAGATGACTGTAACTATGTGGATCTGTCTTTGTCTCTTTTGTTCCATTGATCTTTATGTCTATTTTGATGCCAATATCAGGCTGTTTTGTTACTATACTTCTATAATATAATTTGAGTTCAGGTATTGTGATTCCTCCGACATTGCTCTTCTTCCTCAGTATTGCTTTTGCTATTATAACTCTTTTATTCTTCCAAACGAATTTTTAGGACCCTTTTCTCTAGTTCTCTGCTGGGAATTTGTATTTTGATGTGGATTTCATTGAATATGTATAATTCTTTTGGTAGCATAGCCATTTTGGCATCATTCGGCCACTGGCTCTTTGGAATTCCAGAGGATCACTAGGTCCTCTTTTGAGAAATTTAACCCCAATAAATTGGAAAATCTAGAAGACATTGACAAATTTCTAGCACATACCATCTATCCACATTGAACCATTAAGATGTGGAAAATCTAAACTGAACAACATCAAGCAATGAGATTGAAGCAGTCATTAAAAACCTTACAATAAAGTTCATGACCAGATGGGGAGTTCTACCAGACATTTAAAGAAAAACTAATGCCAGTCTTCCTCAAATTATTCCATGAAACACAAAGAGACTGAACACTCCAAAATATATTCCTTTGAAGCCAATATGATCCTGATACCAAATCAGACAATCAAGGAAAGAAAATTATAAAATAATATCCTCCATGGACATAGAAGCAAAAATTCTTCATAAAATATTAGCAAACCACATTTAAAAATACATCTGCAAGATAGGAAACTATAATCAAGTGAGTTTCATGCTAGGGATGCAAGGTTGGTTTAACATGTGCAAATCAATTAATGTAATTAACCATATAAATATAACTAAGAATATGAATTATAGACATTCCCAATAGATGCAGAAGAACCCTTTGGCAAAATTCAGTATCCATTCATGTTAAAAACACCGATGATAATATGAATAGAAGAAACTTACCTCAACATTAAAAATACTATGTATTACAAACTAAAAATCAACATCATATTGAAGGAAGAAAAGCTGAAAATATTTTCTTTAAAGTCAGAACAAGACAAAGATGTCTAGCCTCATCATTACTATGCAATATAACTCTTGAAACTCTAGCCAGAGCAATTAGGCAAGAGAAAGAAATAAAGGCATACAAAAGGGAAAAGAAGTCATCAACATCAAATTATCCTTCTCAGATGACATGATTTTATATCACCAGAGGTTTCTGGAACTGATAAACAAATTCAGAAAAGTTGCAGGAATTAGTGACAGTAATTTCCTACACTACAATAATAAAACTGTTGAGAAAAAAATCAGGAAGACAATCCCATTCACAATAACCTCAAAAATAAAAACAAATTAATAAAAAAAAACTTGGGTATAAATCTAATCAAGGAGGTTAAAGGGTTCTATAATAAAAACTATAAAACATTGAAGAAAGGAATTGAATAAGAATTTAGCATATGGAAAGATCTCCCATGTCATTGAATATGCAGACCCTATGTTCCTAAGAATTACCTTGTCATATAAATTGATAAATCAGTATCTTTAGTTTTATAAAATTAATAATTTATGACTTAAAATATATATTTTACATTTTCTTAAAAAGGACAACAGAATTTTGAAATGTTTAAAACATTTGTAAAATGTATATCTAATAAGGGACTGATATTTAAAATATATAAGAATTCTTAAAACTTAATAAAATAGTCATCAAATTAAAATATATCCAATGGGTAACAAGAAATGTTTCGCTAAAGATAATATAGAGGTGGCAAATATATAAGGAAAAATGCTTGGCATCATATATCATTAGGACACTGTAAATCAAAACAATGAGATAAGAGCACATACTTATTGGGGTAGACAAAATATGAAACACTGACAACTCCAAATACTGAGAAGGATGTGGAGAACAGAAGCTTTTATTCATTTCCAGTGGAAATGCAAAATGGTACAGACACTTTGGAAGATATTTGGTAGTTTTTTACAAAACTGAACTTCTCTTCTCATAAGATTCAATTACATTCATACTCCCTAGTATTTACTGAAAAGAGTTGAAAACTTATGTCAACACAAAACTCACACATAAATATTTATAGCAGGTTTATTGATAACTCTCCAAACTTGGAAGCAAGTAAAATGTCCTTCAGTGGATAAATGGTTAAACAAACTCTGGTATATCCAAGGAATATTATTCAGCAATAAAAAGAAAAGAACTGTCAAAAGCAAAAGAAGACATGGAGGGTCCTTAAACACATATTACCAAGTGAGAAAATTCAATCTAAAATATTGTAGCATTCCAACATTTTTGTAAAAGGCAACACTATGAAGACAAAGAGATCAGGGCTTGGCAGAAGGAAAGAAATGATAAATAAGTAGAAGACAGAAATTTTTACAGCAGGGAAACTATTTCATATGATTTGGGTTATGGTAAATACTTCTCATACATTTCTCCAATGCAGAATGTACAATGCACAAGAATGAATCCTAATGTAAACTGCAAACTTTACTTTAGCTAGTAAAAATATATCAATATGGGATCCTTAATTGTGACAAATGTACCACACTGGTGCAAGAGATAAATCAGGGGAACTGTGCATGTGTGTGTTTGTGTTTGGGAGTATGGAGACAAATAGGGATTCTCTGCAGTTTCTACTCATTTTTTCTTTTAAAGTAAAGCTGGTCTAAAAGTAAAGTCTATTAATTTAAAAAAAACAATATTCTCAGGGCCAGTTAAAGTAGAAATGTAACACCTTTATGCTTTTGTATACTCTCAACATTTCTTCTGCATCTTAGTTAACTAAAGAAAATGTTTAGGAAATTTCTTCCAAGGTGTGTGACCCTGCTTCATTGCTGTCCACTTCAGCTTCTCAGCTGCTCAACAGAAATTGATTGTGGCACCATTCTAACTTTGGGAATATCCCATACTTGCTTATTTAAACTCTCCAGAGACCAACATGTAGAACACTAACAGAATGAAAATTACTATAACTTTGTAGTGTTTAGAGCCTAATTCAAAGATGTCTAGAAAATACTCCTCTTGAGATCCCCTTTCTGAAAAGTTCTTTGAAGCTGTTCTAAGAATAGTGCCTAAAACAAAGGAGAAGCATTTGGCAGGAAATGTTCTCATTAGGACTATCAAAATAGCTGCTCTTTTAATGGTGGTGGAAGCAGGCTGTGGGCCTGTAGGCATTTGGTGTTTGCTCCTTAGGCTGGTGCTCAGGTATGTAACAACCTCATATCTTCTGCTAAGTCTAGCATGATTGATGTTACTGGAGATAAGCTATGAAAATAAAAAGTTTTATTGAAATAATTACTTGAAAAAAATTGAAGTCAGGTTAATTTCTAAATTATTTAATTCTGAAGATGAACTTTTTGATACTCATGATCAAATTATTATAACAAATATAAATGTTTAATAATTACTAGATCTGATATTCTTTTAAAATTGATTAATAATAAAACCAAATACATTTACATGAATACTTTTATTTAAAGTACACACTAAAAGAGTTTTGGATTGAGGTTTTACAATTTAAGTATATACTAATGCATTCCTAGGTCCACAGATTCTTCTATTTAACTAGGAAGTATAATTCTGGTTATGATGTGCTTTTAAATTTTATATTTATTTTAATGTGTTGGAAGCAGGTCTCAGCCATGTACAGTGCCAAAAAACATTCCATAAGGATAATTCTAAGTAAATGAGAATTTTCAGTCTCAAGGATAGGTGTTTAATACCAACATCTGAACAATAAAACATTGCATTTTCTAATGTTTTTATAACTTGTGATCCTTTCATGATACAAAAACATGTATAATAGAACTAAGAGTGTAACTTATGTGCATCCTTTCTTCTGGTACCAGCCTTAATAGATGTCCTATCCCTCCTCATGATTTGTAATCCTCCAAAATGAAACAGAATAATTAAAACTTCAAGTTTAAGAAAATAATTCTTATATATGCATTAAAGTGAATTACTGTTGTTTTCTATAACAAACCAACAAACAAACATTAAAACTAAATCTCAATAGCTTCAAACACATATGCCTTTTCTTGTTCAGCTTACGAGTCCTGTTGTGTTGGAGGACTAAAGGTTGTTTTGTGAAGGGTCTCTGCTCATTGATTCATCCAAGAACCCCAAGGTCCTTCTACCCTAGAGTTTTGTATATCTATTGGATTTTCCACAGCTTTATAACACTCAAGAGAATAGAGAGAGCAACATAAGAGGATTTTAGGTACTTATCTTAAGTTTTGCACACACTCCATCTCAAGGTTTTACCCAAGGAAGCTAAGAAATGAAGTCTATATACCCAGGGATTTGGTGGATAAACAACATTTGCTGTGCCACAACATGAAAGTAATATTATTCATTTTTTTACCTGACAATAATTTTTTCTTTAGAACCCATTCTACAAATGATGATTGAAGATGTACGCTCTTATTTTTCAATTAGATTTTACTTCAGTGGAATTCACTTCAAAACAATTCAAATTTCATTAAGCGCTTAACACATACTGAAAGTGATACTAGATATTGGAGATCCCTGCTCTGAAAGAACTCTGTCTGTAAAAAAAAGAATCATTTATTGAAGGTGGCAAGGACTGAGAGAAATAGATGGCTTTACTGGTAAGAACAAGAACATGACATTATTCAGTTGAGAAAACAAAAGATCATTTCAAAAGAGAGGGTAGTGAATGTAGAAGACTGGAAAAGCAAATGATGGGGAAAAGAGAAAAGAAAGAAATGCTCAGAAAGAATGAAAAGATGAAGGAAGAATATGATGAGGGAGAAGAGGCTAGCTACGAAGGTTGGAATTCACTTCAATTTTTTAGATAAGAATTAGATATTTAAGTTCATACTAGGAACAATAATCCTGCTAAGTGCTGTGAGAACTAAAAAAAATGAAATCTATTATGCTTAGCACAATTTCTACTTATAAGAAATTTGTGAGCTCTGGTTAGGAGCAAAGGTCTTCCATTATCAGTACATAGTATAGAACAGCGTGCTCACAGTGTGATACAATTAGGAACATTTGAGTTGTTTGTAGGTGGAATGCAAAGTAAATTTCTTTTCATTAGTTATATATTTTAATGTGCATAATGAAAAATATAGCTATTAAAGTGAATTAATTTAAAGAAAAAAATTACATACTAGAAAATACATGCATATGGAAAAAATCTTGAGAACAGTTCAACAGAATACACCAATGTAAAATAGTCAATGAAAGCTAATACCTAAAAGCCATAGAGCTTACTTCAGGTTGTGATCTTGTTCTTTCTATTTTCTTCTGCTGCCCCTGCTCCTATGTGGAATGTCCACATAGTTAAGGGTTAATAGGAAAGCAAGATTACAAGAGGGTGAATCTATGTAAGAGAGAGGGCAAATACAGATCAGAGACCAAAGACATGCTTAGGCTCCTGGGTCAGGTAGTATATCAGAAAGGGAAGGTAATATCATATTTTCTATTTCCTATGGCATATATTCTATGTAGTATGGAAGCAATTTTTCTCTTTACATGTAGGAAAAAAGGAACCTCTAGATTTATATATTTATTTATTTTGATGGCAAGAACTTTAAATGCTCTCTCAAATATAATTCAAACTTATTGGGTTTTTTAAGTTTAAGGGGTTTTTGGGGGGTGTAGGTCCTGGGGATTGAACTCAGGGACATTCAACCACTGAGCCACATCCCCAGCCCTATTTTGTATTTTATTTGGAAACAGGGTCTCATTGAGTTGCTTACTCCTTCACCATTGTTGAGGCTGGCTTTGAACTAGAGATCCTCCTGTTTTAGCCTCCTAAGCTTCAGGGATTGTAGACATGCACCACTGTGTCTGGCAAAATCACTAGGATTTTCAAATATGCATTTATTTATTTAAATTTCTATTTTGACAGAAACATAAGAACTAAATATTATACATACCTGTGGGACATTTCACATATACACTGGGTAGTATTTAAATCAGCTTAAGTATTGTCCTTTATATTGTGAAAATTTTCGAATTCTCTCTTACAGCTTTTCAAAACATTCAGTACATTATTGTTGTATGTACTCACCCCATTGTTTAATATCATACCAGAATTTCTTGCTTTTATGTGACTATAATTTAGTACTTATTGATAAACATCTTCCTATCTCTTCCCACACCCTACTTTCCCCCATCCTCAGTAAACACTATTATACTCTCAGTTCTATGATATGAACTTTTGTAGATTCAACATGAGTGTCTTTCTGATAATGGCTTATTTGACTTAAAATAATGATCTCCTGTTCCATCCATGTTCCTGAAAAAGACAAGATTTTATTGTTTTTTGGCAGGATGGCATTCAATTGTTTATATATACCACCTTTTATTTATTCATTTATCAGATGATGGACATATAGGTTGTTTTCATTTCCTGGTTATTATAACTACAATGAACATGGGAGTGCAGATATTTCTCTAATATACTGATTTCATTCCCTATGGATATATATACACATAGTAGTGAGATTGCTGGATCATATGGCAATTCTATTTTTAATTTTTTGAGAAACTCCATATACTTTTCCATAAGGCATATCTAATTTGCATTTTCATAAACAGTATGAGAGATTGGCCTTTTCTCCACATGCTTATCAGCATTTATTATCTTTTTTTTTTTTTTTTTTTTTTTTTATTTATTTTTTTTTTTTTTTATTGATTGTTCAAAACATTACAGAGCTCAAGACATATCATCTTTCATACATTTGACTCAATTGGGTTTTGTACTCCCCAAATACATAATACAGACTCACTTCTGTTACATACTCACATTTTTACATAATGGCTTATTAGTGACTGTTGTATTCTGCTACCTTTCCTATCCCCTACTATCCCCCCTCCCCTCCCCTCCCCTCCCATCTTCCCTCTCTACCTCCTCTGCTGTTGTTCAATTCTTTCCCCTTTTTTTTTCCCCCCACCCCCTTGCCCCTCATAACCTCTTATAATTTTGTGTATCACTGAAGGTCTCCTACCATTTCCATATGTTTTCCCTTCTCTCTTGCTTTCTCTCCCCCCATTCGTCTTAGTTTACTGTTAGTCTTTTCCTCATGCTCTTCCTTCCTGTTCTATTCTTAGTGGCTCTCTTTATATCAAAGAAGACATTTGACATTTGTTTTTTAGGGAGCATTTATTATCTTTATTCCTTGATAATAGCCATTCTTGCTGGGGTGAGGTAAGATGTCATTGTGGTTTTGATTTGTTTTCTCCAGATGATTAGAGATGTTCTTTATTTTTTCATATGGCTATTGGCCACTTGTATATCTTCTTTTGAGAACTGTCAATTGCATATTATTGCTCATTTTAAAAGATGGTTACATTTTATTTTGTTTTTACTATTGAGTGTTTGAGTTCTTTATTGATACTAGATATCAGGCTTTTTTTGTTCTTTATTGATACTAGATATATAGTTTGTAAA
This sequence comes from Ictidomys tridecemlineatus, assembly GCF_052094955.1. Lineage (NCBI taxonomy): Eukaryota > Metazoa > Chordata > Mammalia > Rodentia > Sciuridae > Ictidomys > Ictidomys tridecemlineatus. The sequence goes on from NC_135478.1 coordinate 171,233,044, forward strand.
TATTTTCTCCAGTTCTGTGAGTCGTTTCTTCACTCAGTTAACATTTTTTCCCTTTGCTACACAATAACTTTTCAGTTTAATGTAGTCTAGTTTCTCTATTATTGCTTTTGTGTCCTGCATTTTTGGGATCTTGACCAAAAACCCTGCCCATTCCAATATCCTGAAGCATTTCCCTTGTGTTTTTTTCTAGTGGTTCATGCCATATATTTCCTTAATACATTTTGAATTGATTTTTCTAAGTGCTAAATGAAAATTGTCTCAGTTCGTGCTTTTCCAAGTGTCTGTCCAATTTTCCCAGCACCATTTTCTGAAAAGACTACAGTATCTCCAGTGTGTGTTCTTAGTACCATTGTCAAAAACCAGCTGTTGTAGATGTACATTTCTTTTAGACTTTTCATTCAGTTTCATTGGTCTCTTGATATGCAAATACTATGCTATTTTGATGACTACATCTTTGTAGTATGTTTTATTTTTCACAAATAGGACCTTTTCTTTGTTACCATTAAAATCTTAATTTTGGAACACATTCTTGGACTGATGTTTCATATCTAGCAGTTTGTTCAATTTTAGTGCTCATCTTATCTCAATGATTTTTCCAGAACTAACACCTTGACCATAAAGATTTATGATTTTTTCCCAATGCAAACTTGGGCTTCTTTACAATTTTAACTTTTATGACAAAGACTTTATGAAGAGAATAAGCAAGAATCAAGTCTTTTCAAGCTGGGCTTCTTGGAGCTGGGGGAGACATGACTATGGCATCTCTTCCTTTTCGCCTACTTCAATATTGCCCTTTATTAAGGATAAAAAAAAAAGATTCCTTACCTATTTTCCTTAGCTCTTGTGAAGGTAATTTGATGTATGAGTATGCCATTTAAACATGGTGTGTCTGTGAGGAGATGATCACCAGAGGATCTTAGCTGCCATCTTGCTCCTCTCTAGATCTGTTTTTAAAATGAGCCCTAGAAAATATCTAAAATTTGTTCCCTATTCCAAATATACCATTTATTTCAAGTTTTACTTACAAATTAAGACTATGAACAGAAAAATGCAATAATGAGAATACGAAAACACAAGAAAGAGCAAAATAAAATGACAGAGGGCTGGGGATGTGGCTCATGAGGTAACACACTCAACTGGCATGCCCAGGGCACTGGATTCGACCCTCAGCACCACATAAAAATAAAGATGTTGTGTCCACCGAAAACTAAAAAATAAATATTTAAAAATTTTCTCTCTCTCTCTCTCTAACTCTCTCTCTCTCTTAAAAAAAGTAAAATAAAACAGCAGAAATAGAAAAGTAAAAAGGAAATAATAATTATATAACATGATTCTAATTTTGAACCAAATACAATGAGAACAGCAATTTACATGTCTTTATAGCAATTTCTGGGATATTGGGTTCTATGAATTTCTGAGTTGAAAAATCATGAGATAAGTTATTCATTTTTGGAGATTTTTCTGTGAGAATATACTTAAACATTTAATGCTGAAGAAAGACAGTTGATGAAATATTGTTAGATACATTAAACCCACACTAGTTTCTTAAGTAGGTATAAATATGTGCTTTGACTCTCAAGCACACTAAAAAAAATTACAAGATAAAGTTCTCAATAACTCTTTAGATTATTTTTAATTAAAAACTCTGTTTTTAAAAAAGGTTGTCAATTCAGTGAAGAAATAAAAGAATCATTCTGAATTTTGCAGGTAAAAATAAGTTATTAATTTAGATTGGCTTAAATTCTTTTTTTAAAAGCAGTTCTGTGGTTCATATAAACCATGGTCCAAACTTTTTTGAGAAAATAATAATGGCAATAAAAATAATAACAAGCATTTTTAAATTTTTCTGTTTAATGTATATTAGCATATTTAAATTTTCTAGGTACATAAAACAACTAGTTAGACTCCTGATGATGTACATTTCTTGTTGTTGTTGTTGTTGTTGTTGTTGTCTTTAGCTCATCCACCGACTGAAGGAGTTTCTGAAATGCTGTGTTATCTTTTCCAATGGCCAAAGAAAAATTATGATTCTTTTGGAATTCTTTATTTGTCTTACATAAATATAGAAAGCTGTACTATACATTGCTGTGAAAAAATATTCTGAAATTTAGTACTTTAAAGAAGTAGGTAATCTCACATGGTTTCTTAAAGTTATGACTATAGTCGCTGCTTAGCCATGTTTTTTTTTCTTTTTTTTATTGGTTGTTCAAAACATTACAAAGCTCTTGACATATCATATTTCATACATTAGATTCAAGTGGGTTATGAACTCCCATTTTTACCCCAAATACAGATTGCAGAATCACATCGCATACACATCCACATTTTTACATAATGTCATATTAGTGACTGTTGTATTCTGCTACCTTTCCAATCCTCTACTATCCTCCCTCCCCTTCCCTTCCCTCCCATCTTCTCTCTCTACCCCATCTACTGTAATTCATTTCTCTCCTAGTTTATTTTTCCATTCCCCTCACAACCTCTTATATGTAATTTTGTATAACAATAAGGGTCTCCCTCCATTTCCATGCAATTTCCCTTTTCTCTCCCTTTCCCTCCCACTTCATGTCTCTGTTTAATGTTAATCTTTTCATCCTGCTCTTCCTCCCTGCTCTATTCTTAGTTGCTCTCATTATACCAAAGAAGACATTTGGTATTTGTTTTTTAGGGATTGGTTTGCTTCACTAAGCATAATCTGCTCTAGTGCCATCCATTTCCCTGCAAATTCCATGATTTGGTCATTTTTTTTAGTGCCGTGTAATACTCCCTGGTGTATAAATGCCACATTTTTTTATCCATTCATCTATTGAAGGGCATCTGGGTTGGTTTCACAGTCTAGAAATTGTGAATTGTGCTGCTATGAACATCGATGTGGCAGTATCCCTGTAGTATACTCATTTAAGGTCTTCAGGGAATAGTCCGAGAAGGGCAATAGCTGGGTCAATGGTGGTTCCATTCCCAGCTTTCCTAGGAATCTCCATACTGCTTTCCAAATTGGCTGCACCAGTTTGCAGTCCCACCAGCAATGTACAAGAGTACCCTTTTCCCCACATCCTCACCAGCACTTGTTGTTGTTTGACTTCATAATGGCTGCCAATCTTACTGGAGTGAGATGGTATCTTAGGGTGGTTTTGATTTGCATGTCTCTGACTGCTAGAGATGGTGAACATTTTTTCATGTACTTGTTGATTGATTGTATCTCCTCCTTTGAGAAGTGTCTGTTCAGGTCCTTGGCCCATTTGTTGATTGGGTTATTTGTTATCTTATTGTCTAATTTTTTGAGTTCTTTGTATACTCTGGATATTAGGGCTCTATCTGAAGTGTGAGGAGTAAAAATTTGTTCCCAGGATGTAGGCTCCCTATTTACCTCTCTTATTGTTTCTCTTGCTGAGAAAAAACTTTTCAGTTTAAGTAAGTCCCATTTGTTGATTCTTGTTATTAACTCTTGTGCTATGGGTGTCCTATTAAGGAATTTGGAGCCCGACTCCATAATATGTACATCGGAGCCAACTTTTTTTTCTATCAGATGCAGAGTCTCTGATTTGATATCGAGCTCCTTGATCCACTTTGAGTTAACTTTTGTGCATGGTGAGAGGAGGGGATACAATTTCATTTTGTTGCATATGGATTTCCAGTTTTCCCAGCACCGTTTGTTGAAGATGCTATCCTTCCTCCATTGCATGCTTTTAGCTCCTTTATCAAATATAAGATAGTTGTAGCTTTGTGGATTAGTCTCTGTGTCCTCTATTCTGTACCATTGGTCCACTGGCCTGTTTTGGTACCAGTACCAGGCTGTTTTTGTTACTATTGTTCTGTAATATAGTTTGAAATCTGGTATTGCTATACCGCCTGATTCACACTTCCGGCTTAGAATTGCTTTTGCTATTCTGGGTCTAATAGCTTTATCTATTTCTACAAGAAATGCCTTTGGGATTTTGATTGGCATTGCATTAAACCTATAGATAGCTTTTGGTAATATCACCATTTTGATGATGTTAGTTCTGCCTATCCATGAACAGGGTATATTTTTCCATCTTCTAGGACCTTCTTCTATTTCTCTCTTTAGGGTTCTGTAGTTTTCATTGTATAAATCTTTCACCTCTTTTGTTAGGTTGATTCCCAAGTATTTTATTTTTTTGGAGGATATTGTGAATGGGGTGGTTTTTTCTCATTTCCGTTTCAGAAGTTTTGTCATTGATATATGGAAATGCCTTTGATTTATGCGTGTTGATTTTATATCCTGCCTCTTGGCTGAATTCATTTATTAGTTCTAGTAGTTTTTTTGTAGACCCTTTTGGGACTTCTAGGTATAGAATCATGTCATCTGCAAATAGTGATAATTTAAGTTCTTTTTTTCCTATATTTATGCCTTTAATTTCTTTCGTCTGTCTAATTGCTCTGGCCAGTGTTTTGAGAACTATATTGAACAGAAGTGGTGATAGAGGGCATCCCTGTCTTGTTCCAGATTTTAGAGGGAATGCCTTCAATTTTTCTCCATTCAGAATGATGCTAGCCTGAGGCTTAGCATAGATAGCTTTTACAATGTTGAGGTAAGTTCCTGTTATCCCTAGTTTTTCTAACGTTTTGAACATAAAGGGATGCTGTACTTTGTCGAATGCTTTTTCTGCATCTATCGAGATGATCATATGGTTCTTATCTTTAAGTCTATTGATGTGGTGAATAACATTTATTGATTTCCATATATTGAACCAACCTTGCATCCCAGGGATGAATCCTACTTGATCATGGTGCACAATTTTTTTGATGTGCCTTTGTGTCCGATTTGCTAGAATTTTATTGAGGATTTTTGCATCTAGGTTCATCAAAGATATTAGTCTGTAGTTTTCTTTCTTTGAGGTGTCTTTGTCTGGTTTCAGAATCAGTGTGATGTTGGCCTCATAGAATGAATTTGGCAGAGCTCCCTCTTTTTCTATTTCCTGAAATAACTTGAAAAGTATTGGTATTAATTCTTCTTTAAAGTTTTTGTAAAACTCTGCTGTATACCCATTTGGTCCAGGGCTTTTCTTGTTTGGTAGTCTTTTGATTGCTTCTTCTATTTCATCCATTGAAATTGGTCTGTTTAAATTGTGTGTATCCTCCTGACTCAGTCTGGGCAAATCATATGACTTTAGAAATTTATCAATGTCTTCACTATCTTCTATTTTATTGGAATATAGATTTTCAAAATAATTTCTAATTGTCTTCTGTATTTCTGTAGGATCTGTTTTGATATTGCCTTTTTCATCCCGTATGTTAGTAATTTGAGTTCTCTCTCTTCTTCTCTTTGTTAGCATGGCTAAGGGTCTGTGGATCTTATTTATTTTTTTGAAGAACCAACTTTTAGTTTTGTTAATTTTTTCAATAGTTTCTTTTATTTCAATTTTGTTGATTTCCGCTCTGATTTTAATTATTTCTTGCCTTCTACTACATTTGCTGTTGTTTTGATCTTTCTTTTGTAGGGCTTTGAGATGAAGTGTGAGCTCATTTATTTGTTGGTTTTTCCTTTTTTGAGGAATGACCTCCAGGTGATGAATTTCCCTCTTAAAACTTCTTTCATTGTGTCCCATAGATTCCGATATGTTGTGTCTGTGTTTTCATTTATCTCTAAGAATTTTTTGATTTCCTCCTTTATGTCTTCTGTAACCCATTGATCATTCAGTAACATATTGTTCATTTTCCATGTGATGTAGGATTTTTCCTTCCTTCTTTTATCATTGATTTCCAGTTTCATTCCATTATGATCGGATAAAATGCATGGTATTATCTCCACCCCTTTATATTTACTGAGGGTTGCCCTATGGCATAATATATGGTCTATTTTTGAGAAGGGTCCATGTGCTACTGAGAAAAAAGTATATCCACTTGATGATGGTTGATATATTCTATATATGTCAGTTAAGTCTAGGTTATTGATTGTGATATTGAGTTCTATAGTTTCTTTATTCAACTTTTGCTTGGAGGATCTGTCCAATGGTGAGAGAGGTGTGTTGAAGTCACCCATAATTATTGTGTTGTGGTCTATTTGATTCTTGAACTTGAGGAGAATTTGTTTTATGAACGTCACAGTACCATTATTTGGTGCATAAATATTGATAATTGTTATGTCTTGTTGGTGAATGGTTCCTTTTAACAGTATATAATGTCCTTCCTTATCCCTTTTGATTAACTTAGTCTTGAAGTCGATTTTATTCGATATGAGGATGGCCACCCCTGCTTGCTTACAAGAACTGTGTGCATGGTATATTTTTTTCCCAACCTTTCACTTTCAGCCTGTGTATGTCTTTTCCAATCAGATGTGTCTCCTGGAGGCAACATATTCTTGGATTTGTTTTTATAATCCATGTTACCAGCCTATGTCGCTTTATTGGTGAGTTTAAGCCATTAACGTTTTGAGTTACTATTGATATATGGTGTGTACTGCCAGCCATGTTTGATTATTTATCTTTTTTTAAAATTTAGTTTGTTTCTCCATTATTAGCTTTCTCCCCCCCGCCCTCTGTCATTAGCGAGGCACTTCCCACTGATGGTTTTGGTTATCGTTTTTTATTTCTTCCTCATGTAGTGTTTTGCTCAAGACGCTTTGCAATGCTGGTTTTCTGGCTGCAAATTCTTTTAGCTTTTGTTTATCATGAAAGATTTTTATTTTGTTGTCATACCTGAAGCTTAATTTTGCTGGATACAGAATTCTTGGTTGGCATCCATTGTCTTTCAGTGTTTGAAATACGTTGTTCCAGGATCTTCTCGCTTTCAGCATCTGTGATGAAAAATCCGTTGTTAACCTGATTGTTTTACCCCTGAATGTAATCTGCCTCCTTTCTCTTGTAGCTTTTAATATTTTTTCTTTGTTCTGTATATTGGCTATCTTCATAACAATGTGTCTTGGCGTTGGTCTACTGTGACTTTTTGTGCTCAGTGTCCTGTATGCATCTACAATTTGTATATCCTTTTCCTTTTTTATTTCTGGAAAGTTTACTATAATTATTTCATTCAGCAGGTTACTCATTCCTTTGGTTTGAATCTCTGTACCTTCCTCTATCCTGATGACTCGTAAGTTTGTTTTTTTTATGTTATCCCATATCTTTGGATGGTTTTCTTGTGATTTTTTACCAGCCTTTCTGAGTTGGCTAGACTCTTTTCAAGATGATATATTTTGTCTTCATTATCTGACGTTCTGGCTTCTACTTCCTCCACTCTGTTAGTGATACTCTCAATTTTGTTTTTAATTTGGTTTATTGTTTCCTTCATTTCTAGAATTATTGTTTGATTTTTTTTAATAATCTGTATCTCCTGATAAAGATGCTTAACTTCTTCTTTTATCTGTTTATGTAATTCATTTTCAATGTGTTCTTTCACTGTTTGGATTTGCTGTCTCATATCATCTTTAAGATTCCATTCCATCTGTCTAAGGTATTCCTTGAGTTCTTTATATGACCATTTTTCTGGTGACTCTAGGTCCTCCTGAATATTTAGGCTGTCCTTCATTGTTTGTACTCCTTTTCTTCCTTGCTTTTTTATGCTGCTCATGTTACTTCTTGTTCTGTTTGACTGCTGAGTTACTGTTTACTCTTATAAATTTATTTGATGCTTGGGAGGAAAGATATTGGAAGGGAAGAAGTCACTAAAGAGAATGAGATTAGGCAGGTTGAATTCAAGGAAGGGGGAATAAGAAAATTGAAAAGAAATGAAAAGACAAAAGAAAAAATAGAAAAGAAAGAAAGAAAAAATTTAAAAAATAATAATAAAAAAATGAAAATGAAAATTAAAAAAATAATAATAATAAAATAAAATAAATTAAAAAATTTAAAAAGTTAAAGAACAACAACAAAAAAATGAAAATGAACGAAAAAAAAAATTAAAATGATAATAATAATAATAATAATAATAATAAATGCAGTCATAGATTTCGATTAACTTCTCTTCCAGTAGGTGGAGCTGTGCCCACTGGGCCAAGCTTCTCCTCTCAATAGGTGGGAACCAATCACTGTGCAGCAGCTCTTCCTCCCAGACTGGGTGGGTCTCCAATCCTGAGTGTCTAGGGCCTTCTCTTGTGTTTCCTTGAGCCAGGCCCCGCTCACCTGTGACACTTACCATAATACTGGCTACATGCCAGGTCTGCTGCTCCTGGAAGCCCTGTTTTCATGAACGCCTGGGCACACTCTCCCTGTTTGCCTCCCTCAGACCCTAAGTTTGTAGAGCTTGGGGCTGAGAACCCCCAGCGAATTTGCTTGCCCTCTGGTAGCCACGCCCTCAGTAGCTGGTGCAAGAGACCTCAGTTGTCAGCACTAGTGGGAACGGTAGCTGGGAGTTCCACGCCTCGAGTCCCGCGCCACTCCTGATTCCCTCGGTCTGGCTATTGAGCTCACAGGAGAGCTGGGAGGGGCCCTTAAGGTTTTCCTGCTGTGTGGAGAGGGATGGCTAGGGGATTACACACCTGTAGCCGCTGGTTTCAATGAAGTTATCTCCTCCGCCCCTGATGTCAGTTCTCTGCCATGGTGGTATCCCATGCAAATGGTGACCGTTCGTTCCCTTTGCTAGGTGACCAATGCAACAGGTGGGTCCTGACTATCTCTCCCAAGCCCCGTTTCAATCCTGTTGCCACTTCCTATGAAGGCTCTGTTGCCTTTTACTTCTGCAAGTTTAGAAGACCAGTTATTTCAGCGGGATCGTTAGTGCTGAGTAATGAGAAGCAGGCGAACAGGAGCTTGAATGCAGTCGATCCGGGCTCTGTGTGTGTTCTGAGAGGCCCAAACTGTTGGCCCCAGATTCATGTCAGCTCAGCATTGCCTAGTGATCCTGAGCAAACAGCATTTAGACAGTTTACAACTCCCTATGCCCGCACAGCTGGAGAGGTCAGAGACTTGATCTCTTCGCGCCCACTGCCATGTTGGATCAACCCTTAGCCATGTTTTTCTAACTCAGGGTCTCTCATGAGCTTAAATAATGTATTAACCAAGGCTTCATTCATTTGATGAATCTGAGGTGCAGCCTCATCCCTGTCTCCTTGTCTCCTGGTCCTCTCTTTTGGGCTACCTGAATGTCCTGTGATGTAGCAGCTTATTTCCCCTGGAATGCATGACTGAGAGCAGGGAGGAAGCCTCTGAAACAGCACATCAGTACTTCTGATGTATTTTAGTTGCTACACTGAGCAGGCTTTATATTATAGGCAAGGAAACTACAGAAGGTATGATTTTTAGGGATCTGGGGTCATTTCAGATCATCTTGATGGTTAGCAACTGCATGGCTAAATGGATTTTTGTCTGAAACAACTGTCCAGTCTTTGAAAATATGATCTGGTAAATCCAGTAATTATTAATAATAGCTGATGGCACAGGGCATTCGATGTACACAATGACCATCTTCATACTCTATAATAACCTACTAAAACTTGTAAATGTGAAGGAAACTATAATTTGTAACTTTGAAAGAATCTCCTTTGATTTATGTGTGATATTGATGATGAAGGAATTCCGTAGAGGATATACTTTTTCATTAGATACATATTTGAGAACATCAGTTCATTATAAATACTAGAGTATTCAGATGAAAGTGCATTTAAGTCATTGTTAACCTGTACTGCATAGATGTTTAGAGGTGATAGATTTCAATTAAAACCTTGTGATTATTTTCCCTGTAGAATTTAAACTTTCTAATTTCACTTGAAAAATGCAATCACAAAAAGAAGAGAACATAATTATCTTCCATTAGGATCATTCTGTAGTACTTCTATGCACTGAAAACAAATTGACTTTGCCAAAATAAAGAGAGGAAGTATGAACAAACATCACATTTAAATACATATTGAGATATTAAAGGTCATAGAGGGAAGCCCTAAGAGTTTAAAATTCATTTTAGTGTTTGGGGTATGATATACTTCTGGTGTTTCAAGGGCCTACTTAGTCTTATTAAAACTCTTTTTTTAGGTTTTCATTGATTTCAACATTTTACCTAAGGCTAGAGCTTGTGATATTTTTATGCATGCAATCTAGTTCATGTTTTGTAATGTATGGTTGCAATCTATTTCATGTTTTGAAATTTATGGTTGGTTCAAATTACTGGTTGTTCCTGATAACCAAATTGCCTGAATAAACTCTTCTCTGGCTCAATATTCAAAGTATATTTAAAATAAGAGCCATGGGTAAAGTTGAAAGCACTTTGAAGGTTCCACTTTGGGCATTATATTCCCTATCCTTGTACTCACAAGGGTTTGGTGAAATGTATGTTTATCATGAAAAACAAAAAGTTGAGTGTTCTCTATCTTTTATGATCAAGGAAAGCTTAAAAATTCAAGGTAACTGATTTTTCCCCAATAATTTCTGAGAAGAAACTTTAGCTTAAAGTCATATTATACTTAAAAGTAGGTTTACTTTCTATGTTATTATTCATTATTTCTTACCTCAGTACAACTTATGAACAGGTGCTGAGAAAAATGTTAGTTCCGTGAAATGGTGCACTTTGATATTGGAAGTACAATATACACTATGAAGCATTATATTCTCCATTACTCATGCTTTTATTAGAATTTCTTATCTAGAATCAGATGAGTGCTATTTCAAATTAATAAGAACATTTAGAGTTCAAATCAACTTCTGCACTGGGAACTCAATTTGTTCTCCTTTTGATTATACACGGCCTGCTCATTGTTCATTTCCCAAATCTGCAAATGTGATTTCTGGAAGAGGTGTGGATTTAAGAAGAAATATGGATAAAGAAAGGAGTACAGAACTGTACTCCTAAGTCTAACCTGCCCAATTTCAGTTTTCAAAGTGAAACAATCTTTCAAGAATATTTGCTTCCTAGGAATGTATCTTTGGGGTTAGAAAAAGACTCAAATCAGCTAAAGTACATGGAAAAGTGTGTGTGTGTGTGTGTGTGTGGGGGGTAGTGTGGTGTCGATTCTGCCCCCAAAGAATCTGATTAATAAAATGCTCAAATAAGGTAGAAAACAGGTTACATTAAAACAAGTAAAATATAAAATAGAAATGAAACAGAGTCTAATACTGGGTCTGGTCACATTGAGCTTTGAAAGCAATAGTTGATAACTGGGATTTTCATATTTTTGTATGGTATTATAATAAATGGTATACATGATTAATTGTGTAACCATATAATTATACAGTTTGTATTATCAGGAATATTTTTATACATCCATTCTAAAATAAAACATTATAGAAAAATCTTTAATACATGAATACTATCAAGCATATGTATACATACTAATGTGATAACATTTTTACCTTTTAACTTTTTATATATAATATCAAAAATTATGTATATTTATCATGTTAATGTGTTTTGAAATGTTATACATTGTGACATAACTAAGTTGAGCTAATTAATATATGCATTACTTCATATACTTATTTTTTCAGTAAGAATACCTAAAATTTACTGTCTCAGTAATTTCAAAGAATAGAATATATTGTTATTAACTATAGTCATGATGCTGCAAAATAAAGCTCTTGGACTTATTCTCCTATCAAATTAAATTTTTCATTCTTTAACCACCATCTCTTCAATTCCCCATTTCTCCCAGCCTCCAATAACTACTGTAAAAATCTTTGGTACATTTCAAAATACATACTTAATTGGAAACTTATTTAGACGGGTTAAAGGGAATTAAGATTCAGCCTTGAAATTTTTCTCTCAAGCTCTACTCATCTGTCATGCTCATCCCTCAGAATGGGTGAATTTCACTGTAGAAACCTCCAGAGACAGGAAGATTAATGTCCTGATTTTGGGAATAACTTGGAATAATCCATAAAGACCAGATTTGTAGTTATGTCTGAGAAAGTAAAAGGGTTAAAGTTTGTGAATAAATCACTTCAAAAGTAATACCTGGATTAACTATGTGTTGTTGGTAGTTAAGAAAAAGAAAAGCACTGAGAACAAATGATTCCAATGTTTCACTTAAATAGCAAAATGAACAACTAAATTATAAATCCAAATATGAAAACCAAGAAGATTAAAAATAGCTGCCATTTTTTTTTAACTAACCATGTGGTACACACTCTGCCCAGTTATTAAAAATTTACTCCTTATAACACCAGAATAAAATAGGAATAATTACTACTCTCATCTTAATGATGAGAAAACTGAGGCATAGAGACTTTGAGTAAATTTCTCACATCCCAAAGCTGGTAAATGTGAGAAATTCTTTTCCAGGAAGATTAATCTCATGATTCATTTTTGTCAGGACTTCAAGGTGGGTCAGTCCAACTCAGGAGCCTGTCTTCTAAGCACCATAATTTTTCTGAATTAGCATAAATAGGGAAAGCAGAAGGGGAGAGAGAATGGAGAGATGATGAATCTGGTTTAGAAATACTGTGTTCTCAAAAAAAAAACTTTAGATCTAGACAGATTTGGGATTTAATTTCTCTTCATATCTACAAAATTCTATCTGAAAAATCTCCCCACTTGAAAAATGGGCTATCAATTAGTAGTATGATGTATCAATATGATCAAAAATAAAATATTAACATATAGTGTATAGCAAGCTATATATTCAATTTGTTTATATTTACTACTAGGAAAGCTTGTGCAATTAAAAAAAATAAATAAATAACCTAATATAAATTTTAAATTTACCCCAGTCTAATACAAAAGATAACTGGTGATTTCTATGTGAAGCTGCAGTCTAAGTCAAACAAATATTTAATGATAAATATTTAGAACTAAGAAGCTCATATTTTCATTATTCACTTAATATTAAACATATCCATTTACATTTATCAATTTCTAATTTCTAAATTATCAATTTCTAAATTTATCAATTTCTATTTATTAACATATCAATCTCTTCTGATACATATGAAGTTCTGATTCTAGTTAGGACTGAGATGCAGCATTTACAAAAGAAAATTAATATCACCAAAAGTATACAATCCCAGCTATATTAAGGTGATCAAATCAGCTTTAAGATTCATAAAATATTACGGTGTGATAGTGTGCCCTTCTTTTCTCTTGTTTATCTTGTTGGCTTGTCTCTAATCCAGATGCCAGGCAGTTTTGTATGAAACTCCCATGTTAGATGGCAGGTTGTCAAATAATTGGCCATTATATTTTTTTTCTTTCAAGTAGTATGTAGAACTAAAGGTTGGATCATGAAAGAAAGATAAGCATCTGCAATACTAAACCTCACATATCCTAGAATACACCTAATCAATACATGCTAATGATGTTATAATTGCATCCTACCATCTTTGATACCATTTCTCTAAACTGGTTCTCTAAGTGCACTCCAGGACAAGCTTTATAAGTTTAAGCTGGTAGAATTTACCATTTCCCTATTAAAATTTAAATGTGTCTAGCTGAAGTCCATCTATAAAATGAAACCTTTTTGTGACTCTTATGGAAATGACTTTGTGTTCTGATCAACAGGAAAAGCTTCTATATTCTGCATTACTCAGCTATTTGGCACTTTGTACGAACTTTCAGATTATGAATGACATTGGGTTTGTATGCATATACTATATATTCACTTAGATTGCAATATTTTTAGGACAGGGAGTTTTTATACTTCTTTTTAAAATCATTATGCAGATAACCCAGTGCTTTATTTAACAAAGGCTTCTGATTGATTTCGGTGTGAAATAAAATCATTTGTAACTTTCCTGAATGGTTCCTTCATGGGGATTCTGGTTGGGGTTCTCTGGTTGTAATAGAATGGATCCAACCAAAGGAAAAGCTGTCAGAAAGACAGGAAGGGAGCAGCTCTGACTTAATGACACTCTTTTCCGGGAAGATTAATCTCATGATTCATTTTTGTCATTTTCTGTTCTTGTTCCACTCACTCAAGATTTAAATTTTTATGACATCTAGTGTGATGGGCCTATTTTGGGCCATTCAGCTTTTCCTTTGGTATTTTTGTCAGATTGAAATGACATTCCCACAAAGAAAGGTTAAGAAGAGGCTTTACCCATTCCCCCACTCCCACCCCCCAAAAAGGTGGTAGAAGCTGGAAGGGCATGATCAGTAATATGTCCCACAGCACACTTCACAATGATGCCATTCTTGTCTACTTGAAGATGATAATCCTGAGTCAAAGGAAGATGCCAATGGCTTACACAGACAGCTCGACTTTGCAGGTGTCCTTTGGAAACTAGACAGATGTAGCTCTGATCTAAAGCTAATAGGAAAATAATCACATTGAATATTTTTATAGGCTCCTATATTGATTTCTTTTGTTGAGGGGGTTACCGGGGATTGAACTCGGGGGCACTTGGCCACTGAGCCACATCCCAAGCCCTATTTTGTATTTTATTTAGAGACAGAGTCTCACTGAGTTGCTTAGTACCTTGCTTTTGCTGAGGTTGGCTTTGAACTCATGATCCTCCTATCTCAGCCTCCTGAGATGCTGGGAACCTAGCTTGATTTCTTAATAACAATTGGGTAGATATGTTTTCATTAGAATAGTTAGGCAAGCTAAATAACCTTAAGCAAGATGTTTAACATACCTGAATTTAGTTTTATAATTTAAAAAATGAGGATAATGAAACCAATATACCTAAATTGTTATAAAGATTAAACAAATTAATGAAAATATATGCTTGATATAATGCTAGGCTACAGTAACTGTTTAACTATTTCTAGCTACAAGCATGATTACAGCCGTAACATTCAATTAATCAGTGCAATCAATATTTCACATTTATATCCAAACACCTTTGTAAATGACTAATTGGCATTTGAACTAGAGACACACCTAACCAGTGCCCACATTTAAATATTAGCCATTTAAACATTAAATTACTTTTACTAAAACTAAACTTTAAGAATTCAAAAAATATTTCTTATAGTTTGTAAGCATAGTTTTCTATGTGCACAGACTTATAGAACAAAATCATTTCAGATACTTTAAATGATATCAAAGAAATTAAACTAATTAGAGGTTTGAGAAGAGACAGAAACATAGTTAGATCTAGCTATACAGCTTCATAAATACTCATCAATGGACAAATTCCAAATTTTCTGGATGCAAAATAGAAAAATCAAACAGGTCAAAATATTTGGAAGGGGAGAGTTTTAAGTATTTGAAGGAGTGACAGGAATGCAAAAGGATGTATTTACCTTTGTGACATGTATATAAAGTTTACTGTGTGGAAATCTGTTTCACAAAGCCTTGCTATGAAAGACAGGCAAGTAATGTAGTAATTCAGTTTGATTTAGGTAAATGCTGAAAGAAGCTTAAATCAGGTAATGTCCCCCGATGTGTTTCTTTCAGGTTATCCTTGATTGATAAGAAATTTGATTTACTTTATTCCAAAGAAATCACATTTAAAAAATTGCTCACTTTTACATGTTTCTTTGGGATCTTATAGGTTTCTTTTCTGAATTATAGAAATAGGAAAGAAAATAGAAAAAAATAGGAAATAAAAAAAAGAATATAGATTTTTCCTATTTTGTATATACAATGTACTTAGTTTAAGATTTGGATATGGGGCTCTGGCTGTGGCTCAGCAGTAGCACACTTGCCTGGCATTTGTGAGGCACTGGGTTCGATCCTCAGCACCACATACAAATAAATAAAAAATAAAGGTCTATCAACAACTAAAAAAATAAAAAATAAATAAATACGATTTGGATGTGTTTCACTTTGTAAAGATGAGGCCTCTTTGGATACAAGGTATCTCCCCTTAGTCATGGTGTGAGTGGGGATGTTTCCTGACCCTGAGTGAGTACCTAAGACCACAGAGTACTAAGTCCTAAATATGCTATTTTTTACAATATACACACATACATAAACTACAATGAAGTTTAACTTATAAATTGGACACAGTAAGAGATTAACAACAATAGTAATAAAATAGAACAAGTGCAAGTACTAAACTAGAAGTTACATGGATGGTTTCTCGCTCGCTCTCTCAAGATATCTTCTTGCCTTGTACTGACCACATTCAACTGTGGTTAACTGAAAATGGAAAGCAAAACCACTAACAAGTGGGACTACTATTACTTGAATGGTAGAATTGGAGGGGTATTGAAGAAGCTTATGTAGATTCAAGCTTACACAAACTTCATAAAAAAAGTTTTTCTCTTTTTGACAAGGACATTGCCTGACCCCTGTGGCATGATGAATGCCAGGCAATTTCCAAAATGGTTTGAGCTTGAATGACTTGTCTTTTTCTAAGTTAAACAGAGAATTTAATTCGATATTCCTTAAACTCAAATTTGAATGAAAATGTCACAGTTACTGGAAACATGGTTCAGTGGTAGAGTGTGTGCTCAGCATGTCCCAGGCCCTGGGTTCAATCCCCAGCACTGCCAAAAACAAAACAAAGATGGTCAAAGAACAAACAGCAGCAACAATAAAAACATTTTAGTCCTAACTTCTTTGATCCATTCCCAGAGATACTGATTCAGTAAGTCTACAGTGGGTCTCAGGAATTTGAACTTTTGTAAAGCAGCCTGGCTGATTTCAATCTAAGTGGGTCACAGATCACTCTTTGAGAAATACCCAAGAGTCATGGCTTCTCCCTAGTATCATTTCCACTTATTTATTCTATCATAAAAGGATCCTCCAATCAACTGACTGTAACTTCCCCTGCTGTTGGGAGCCATGATAAAGAAGATCCAAAGTTTTTATATATTACTTAAATTGGTATTTGTATTTGAATGCGAATGCCTAATAGTTAAGCTGGATCTCTCAAACCACAATTCCGCTGCATGTTAGTAGGTGTTCTAGAATTCTATGGTCAAATGGATTTGTATGTGATATTACTTCTATTAGAGAGTAACAGAGAGATACCAACATAAAATTATCAAAATTATTTAGCTTTTCAATTTTTGAATCAAACTTCCCAGGCTCTGACTCTGGGATCTTCTTGAGACAAGTCAGTTAACATCTGGTAGAAGTACTGTCTTCATTACAGAAACTCTAAGCCCCATCTTGTTCTTTCTAAATCTGTTATTTTCCTGGCAATTCATACCAACTGCTGTTGTGGTCTCAAAGTCCTCTGACTTGCTAGAAGCCTCATTGAGTAAGATTAATAAGAGATGGCAGTGTTAATAGCAGCTGGGAATAAGGGATCTTTCAAAGCAAACCTGATTATAAGGACTAAAGAATTTTCATATGGCTAAAGCTGGTGTCTGTGACAGGTACAGGTAGTGTAAGATGCCTCGCTAAACCTTTTTAAAGGATGTAGAAATAAAAATGGGGAGCTTTTGTGAGAAAAAGTATTAGATATTTAGTGGATGAAATCAAAGTGATACAAAGTCACTTTTGGAGATTACTAGTATAGACTGAACTGTAGTCAAATATAGTTTATAAGAGGCTGATTAGGGAGATCTCTTGATGCCAGCCAGGGCAACACAGTGAAAAAGTGTTTCAAAAATAAAATAAAACAACACAAACAAACAAAAAAAAAGAGGAAAGGAACATTTGGAGAATTGCTTATTATTCATCATACATAAGGACCTAGAAAACAAAGAAAAACAACATAATTTTCCATGTTCAAGCATTGGGTAGGTTACATAAGAGAGAGGACATCTTGACTAATGACCAGGAGTAACAAAGTCTAGTAAAGCCATCTTTTGGGAATAGAATGTTCTAGTCTAAGAGAAGCTCCTTAGGATCATCTAAATTCCTGTTACTTATTCCTGCAATAAGCAATAGTCTACATTAGTTTCCATGTAATTTTGCCTTACAGAAAGTATATTTTTATTATGGCAATATGTGCATTCCAGTCAGAATAAAGTCATAATTATTCTTACAAATAAATAACTTTGTATTCTGTTTCACATTCTAGTCTGTTATTAAATTATTTTGGATTAAGTTAATACCCCTGAGCCTGATCATATCTGAAAAACTACACAATTGGTTTTCTATACAGTATTGTTTCAACAAAATCCAAACTCTAGTGAAATCACCATCTAGACGCTAGAGAGCTAGGAGGTTTTTGGTAGACCACTATCAAATATATCCCTATCTTTCTATTTATTTCTCTTCAAAGTGCAGCATAGTGAATATAAAGATTTGTATGAGCAAGTAAATTTTGTTTCAAATTAATATACTTTTGTAGTTGATAAAAAGAAGTAAATTTACTTCTTGCCATTAAACTGTTAGCTATATGTTTAGCAGACTCTATAGGGTGGATTATTCACTTGGGAGAATTGATATCTTTCTTTATTGTTTTTTTCTTAGAATTTTGCAAAATAGAGGACCAAAAAGAAGCTTCATTGGACAAATTTCTTGCAAATATAATATGGTTTCCCACATCTCAAATCACTAGATTGAACTTCACTCATAACTGCAGTTCCACCTAAAATCTGTTTGGACATAACCTGCAAAGCTAAGTGTTCAACTTAGAAATTCTTCCTTGTCCAATGGAAAAATATGTAGTTATTACAGATAATTGTAATGTGAATTAAATTGTGCATAATTTTTAATACTTTTCGTGGTGTTGAGATCTTTTGTGGGGAATTCCTAAGTGATATAAGAAGGCTTTATTCTGACTTTTTTTCCTTCTAATTCAACTTCTGCGATATTATAAAACTTAGGTTCTTAATGCATGCCACAAAAGCATTAACCCATCATGTTTTATAGGTATTAGTAAAATGCCTCACATATAACTACATAATCTCAAAACTGTCTATATCATCTCTTATATTTCAATTGGAAGATTACTGCACAATTCTTTATACATACTTAGTCTCTTTTTGTGTGTGTATCTTTTCTTTCATTTTCTGGATATTATGAGAGAGAGAGAGAGAGAGAGAGAGAGAGGGAGAGAGAGAGAGAGAGAGAGAGAGAGAGAGAGAGAGAGAGAGAGAGAGAGAGAGAAACCTGCCTACTTAATTTCCTAAGTATAAATCAGAAATTTGAGCACTAGATGTTTTACTCTCTCCTTCATTCTTTTACCTGAGTTAGTGGTAAATTTCACTAGAATACTAATCAGTACCCATGGCACTGAGATTTAGCTAAAGAACAATTTAAATTAATCATTATTCTGCAAATTGCACTTATGCTATAATTAGAAAAACTTTATAGTTATCCCAGTAGGTAGAGAGTCTCTTGACTTCCTCCTACTGTTCCCTAGAAGTATAACATATTTAAAATATTTTTTTAGTATTGATGGATCTTCATTTTATTTATTTATTTGCAGTGCTAAGAATCAAATCCAGTGCCTCACATATGATAGGCAAGTGCTCTACAACTGAGCTACAACTCCAGCCCCAACTTATATTTTATTTCACATAAAAAAGCAATTTTTTTGTTTTCTTATGACATACTTTAAATAACTAAATTTAAATAAATTTAAAATTAATTTAAATTCAGGAAACACTGATTTACATGTTCCTTAAAAATTAAAACAAAAATTTTAAATTGCATGAAATATTTTTAAAGAATTATATATATTTTGCCATAACAAGATAAAATACTGGGACACTTTGCTACTGGAAAATTTCTGAAAATGATAAGTTTCCTAACCTTTTATTTAGTATAACTTCATTGTCATGGCTCAAAATCACCACCTTTATAAGCAACAAAGAGATAATAAAGAAACAATGGTTAAACTACTCAAATAAATCATGATTCACTTTGAAATGACAAAGCACCTTCTCTTCAGCCAGTTTTCATGTGTACTTTGATTTTTATTGAGTACTTACATTAGTCCAAGTGCTTGGTCAGAGAGTGTGGACTAGGGGATTTTGGAGGACCATGACCTGATGGTTTTTAAAGACTACCAGAGGGGGCAGATGATCACACCATTATTTCTACCACTTTAAGATTTCAAAGCCTTTGGGAGGGTCTGTTATTTATAAAAACTGACAAGGAAGGACATAATTCCATCATGGTAGGTGAGGAGGAAATTACCCTTTATGGGCTTTTAGGCTCACAGAAATCCTAGAATGTGGGAACTTTATGCCACATTGATAATTCTAGAGCAAGCTTCCAAAACCATGGGAAACCATTATATGATCTTAAGTAGGAGAACAATGCAGTCTAGTCAGCTTTATAAATTTCCCAGGTATTGCTATGAAAAATTTTAAACATCCCCTCAAATTAAAATTATTGTAAGGTAAACTTCCAAATAGGTACCACCTTGATTCTATAATTAAAAATATTTTGCTACATGTGCTTAGGCCCATTCATTTACCCACCCATTTAGTTCATCTATCAATCCACTTTGTTTTTCAAAAGATTTTAAAAAATTGAGATATAATTTACAATCAGTATATTTTACCCTACTTAGTATATAGATTTTTGAACTTTGAGCAGACATAATGTCATGTAGCTCCCACCACAACCAAGTTGCAAAACAGTTTGATCTAACATGCTTAAATCTTTTCAAAGTTTTTTATTTTTTATTTTTTCCCCAGACATCAGCTATTTCACCTCTGAGAACTTCAGGATACATGTTAAAAAAATCTCAACATTTGTCAAAGATGATTTATACATTTGGGGTAAAATGTTCATAAAGAAAAAGGCACCATTTATAACCTTTCTTCAAGCAGTGGTAAATGCATAAATCTGACCTTGTAGAATGCTGAGTACCTTACAAATCAATTTCTGGTCCTATTCTGCCCTTCACACTAAGAACCAGGTCTCTGATTTTGTTTTTAAAGGATCATTTTGCCTATTCTAGAATTTTAGGTAAATAGAATCAAAGAGTATGTACTCTTTTGTTTAAATCTTCTTTGATTTAGCATGATATTTTAAGAGACATTTGAATATATCAATTTTCTTTTTAAATCGCTGTGTTGTACTTTGTTCTGTAAATGTAGAACATTTTATCTATCCATCCATTTTCCTGTTGATGGCAACTTGAACTTTTCCAGTTTTGATATTGTGAATAAAACAGTCATGAACTTCTTATATAAGGCTTTTAATATTATACATATGTATACATAAATATATGTGGATTTACTTATGCAAATATCCAGTATTGAGATTTATCAGTTATTTTATTTTGTTTTATTTTTGTACTTCAGCCACTAAACACATCCCCAGCCTTTTTTTAATAGTTTTTTTTAAGTTGTAGTTGGACACAATTGCCTTTATTTTATTTATTATTATGCGATGCTGAGGATCGAACCCAGTGCCCCGCACATGCTAGGTGCGCGCTCTACCACTGAGCCACAATCCCAGCCCCAGCCTTTTTTAATACTTTATTTAGAGACAGGGTATCACTGAATTGCTTAGGGCCTCACTAAATTGCTGAGGCTGGATTTGGACTCACAATCTTCCTTCCTCAGCCTCCCAAGCTGCTGGCATTAGTTAGATATGTGTGCCACCGTGCTGGACAAGAGATTTGTTGGTTGTTGAGGCAAGTATATGCTAGTTCTATGTCTTAAAGTGCTAGGTCTTAATCCATAATGGTTGCATCATCAGCTCTAAATTTTAAAAACTCATGCTGCATATAGGGTGGAGAATGGCTTGAGAACAGATGAAAATAGATCCAAAAAACCAAATTGCAATGCCATGGCTTAATAAGGCTGGTGGATATAGAGAAAAGTGAATATGATGAAGACACATGTGAGGATATAATCAACAGGGCTTGGTAATAGATAGTATGTGAGAGGAGGGAGATGGATTGGTAAAATTTCTGGCAAGAACAAATGGATAAAGATGGTATGATTTATGCAGATGGAGCACCAATGGACACCAGATTCAAAGAAAACATCCTGAGTGCCATTTGGAACATATGCAATTTGATGTGACTATTCTTTCTATCAGAATAATGACTAGCTGATTTGTGGCAATTATATATTTTGCTAAACATCAAATACATTTGTATTTTCTAACTTTATATTGCTTAATCCTTTTCCTGAAGTAAAATATTACATACTATATCTTATCATTTACTCTAAAAAGGGAACATAAATTTCCAGTATTTCTTCATGTTCAAAATTATGACCCAAATTAAAATATAATCTATTAACATATTCACTTCAATACCTTTAGAATTTATGACTTTTGAAAAAAAATCACAGGAACTTTTTGGTCAAGGGGATGATTAGGTAATAACATAAAACCTGATTAGGATAGATGAGGGCTATAATATGCCACAAATTTCACAGATGGTTGAAATCATTTTGGGAAAAATCTGTATTCAAGTTCATCTATTTAAGTTTTTTAAGATAATTTATAGTTCAAAGAATTAAGTTCACTAGTATTGTAAAAAATCACTAAGTTTATAATCAAGCACAAAGAAGAATTATAATTCTTGCTGAATCTTCCAAGAACTATAACTCTTTCAACAATAAAGTGAAAGTCATTAAGGAGATTTTTAATAAGTCTTTTAACTTGGTTTTGCTCACAAACTGATTTTAAGCATGATTTTAGCCTATCAACTCTTTCAATTTAGCTATCTTTGAACTAATACAATGATATTTTGAAAAATTACAAAAGAATTATAACAAAAATGATGGACACTTTGCATATATGAAAGGGACTTCCACAAGCCATTTAATCTTGAAATAAGATTCTATTGCTTGAATTTTTATGAATGTTTTAAAAATCCAAAATCTATACTGGCAATCTTTAAAATTATGTCATACCACCTAGCATAGTTATGTAAAATAATAAGAGTTGTCATTAAGATGTAATTAAAGATTCACCTTTCATGCCAACCTGTCAACAAGCCTCATTTTGCTTAATTATCTACAGATTTTCAGGACCACCTGTTTTCAGAAGGGCTTTTCATTTCTAGGAGGTCAATAAAAAAAAAGAAAAGAAAATGAAGGTTTTTGTCAGCCACTCAGTCTAGAATCCATTTGTTCCTGACTAAAGGTAATTTGAGCCTCTCTTAGTGCTTGGTATTTCATTCTTGTGTAGCAGTCAGTTTTTAATCACCAGTTAGTTGCCATGTGCAGCTACAAGAAAAAGACTAATTTAAACAAATGCAACTTAAATACTGCAAAAACTGTTATTTTGTGAAAAGTTTATTTTTTTTGATTTATCAAAGTGTTCTGCCAATTTTTAATGAAGTAAAGGTTTTATTCATTAGTGATTCAGTTTTCTACTTGCGAATGCTAAATCTGAAATATATGAATTTAGATTAGAAAGATTATATTAATTTTCTAATGACCTACATAAATATGTGTAAACTAATGTTTTAAAATAAAAAGTAGTTAAATAATTATTCTTTACAAAACCTGACTCAGACAGATTGCTTAAATTAGTTTTGTTTGTATTAAAAAGTGATATGTAGTAGGATTTATTTTTTTGCTATTTTTTTTCCTCTAGTACACTTGGAAGTTCACTAGCATTTAGAAAGTAAATATTTACAGACTTGTTAAACGTCACTACATAGTTTACCTTTAAATTTCTCAAATCAGTCCTTCTTTATGAAAATGCAATGTAGGACAGTTGTTAAGACTCAGGCTTTAGAGCTAAATTGCTTATCTATAGTATATGATGAATGATTTTGGACTAATCACTTCATTTCTTTGATTAAACTTCCTCATCTATAAAATAAAGAATAGTATCAGTTTCCTGATATTGTTAATGGAGACCAAGGGCATGCAAACTATTTTTTCCAGGTAAAATAGATCATCCTGGACTAAATTAGTAAACTATTGCATGGAAGAAATCAGACATAAGACTAAGTGGAATTGATAGGCCTTGGTGAGTGATTTGGATCTAGTCACTTTTGATTGACAGATGATGGTAAGGTGTTTCCAAAAATACTCCTCTTTTGAGGTAGGATATATATCTATATATTTATATCTACAGATATATCTCTGTATATGTATATAGAGACAGTGAAGAACACAGACCCCCAATAGCAGGTCACAGCAGGCCATCATGAGCAGTGTTAACGTTTAGATCTGGAAAGCCCCCCTAATGCTCACCATTCAAAGCCTGATCCTCCATGGAGCAAGATTCATAGGTGGGACTTTTTGAAAAGCAGTGGTTAGAGTTCTCTGACCTCATCAGTGGATTAATCCATTGGTAGCTGAATGCATTACTGGAGGTGGGACCTAGTTGGAGGGGAACAGGTCATGGCAGGCTGCTGGTGGCTCTGGTAGGATTTATCTTCTTGTTTGCTCTTCTTCCTGTCCTCTGCTTCCAGGCTGCCATGAGCTAAGATGCTTTCCTACATCAGGCCCTTCTACCTCACTTCAGGCCCAGAGTTAGGGAGCCAGCTGAGCATGAACTGAATCCTTTGGAACTGAACCAAAATAAATCTTTCCTCCTCTAAGTTGTCAGGTGTTTTCGTCACAGTGACAAAAAGCTGACTAACAAGACATGGAAAGTGGGTGGGAAGGAATTACTTCTTAAGCCCCAGGAAATACATTTCCTTAGACAGCCTATCCATTAGAAAAATCATATTTAGGCAGGCAGGATGAAGCTAAGTTTGGGGAGCAAAGGTGAGCCAGGGACAAAAGTTTATAAATGGAGTTGAAATTATGTGGTGTCTCAGTTATAGACTTGATCAACAAGAGAGCAGAAGATTTGATCTGGTGCAGAGAATGAGCATATAGTTAATGTGCTCCACCAGGTGAACATTATTTTAAAATTAGCCACTATGAATCGCACTCTGCTAAATCCTGGTGATAATGTAAAATATGCTAAAGTACTAGGAGTTAACCTGCAGTGGATGGAATGGGATGAGGGGATACACATAGAAACATATTTATAATACAGTATTGTAAATTTAACCAGGGAGATCTACAGAGCATGCCATAGGAGTTTATATTATGAATTGTGCATTCAATCTATATATGCATTCCTTTGCATAAACTTATTAGTGTGGAAAATGGTACATTTTCACACAAAAAACAGCGAAAATACTTGACACTATATATATATATATATATTTAATTTTATATTGTCTTTCATTTCTATGTGGAGACTGAAACTACCATAGTGCTCCTCTCAACTTGACTAAACTTTACATAGACCCTAACTAAGTTCCTGACCTCTCTTAGAGCATTTACTTCAGAAAACTTACAATTGTAAATTCTTTCTCTGCCCCTACGAGATTCAAATCTTTAAAAAGCCTATTGCCATATTTTTCAGTACAGGGATATTTTCTTCAGAGCCTGGGAGTCATCTTTTGAATACAGTCATCAAAGAGGACTGCATCCTTATTTCCCAGTCCGCCCTTGTGGGGGCCTTATTCCAAGTGATGAAAATAATTCCTGTCCTGAAGAGAAAAGTTTAGCTTTTCTTTGCTTAAGCTCATGGGCTAACTCAGCTGGCCTACGTTCCCACCCAGCTCTTGAGCCCTTTGTCTCAGGGGAGCTAAGTATTCCTTTTGGCTACACACTCCCTCCCTATCACCTGCAGCTTCTACCAGAACAGCACTGGCTTGTTTGCTCATCTTGTCCAGTGCATTTCTTTCAAAGTTTCTTTCAGTATTTCCTACAGGTCACCATATTTGACTTGTTTGGCTTTTAGGTACTATTCCATATGTTCCTCCCTCTCTTTCATTAATGAATCAAACCCTCCTCTGTACTGCAAAGGATCTGACTTTCCATGCTGATTCCATCTCCTTTCTCTTTCTCAGGGACTTTGCATTTTCCATTATCTATACTCTCTCCTATGGCACTTATGCCACCGTATGTACTAGAACATTTCAAATACCCTGTAAATGTACTTTAGTGTTCTCTGTTTCTAAATTAAACTGATTCCCATTATTCTCTTTTTTCTTGGTGACCCTTCACAGAACAAATATTTCAAGAGTTTTCTACCCCTTCGCTCCTCCTGTTCACTCCTCAACCCAGTTATACCTAGCTCTGCCATCACCTGTCCAGTGTAACTGCTGTTGTCAAGATCTTTCACAATTATGCCAAATCCAACAGAAACTTCTCCATACCTTTGGATAGTTGGCCAAATTTTCTATCCAATACTAAATTCTTCTCCAGTTTAAATTGTACTTTGGCAATCCATTTATTTTCATTGCTTCTTCATGGATTGTCAATTAAAATAGAATATATTCATGATATATAAATATATTTATGGTATATAACATGATGTTTTAATCTGTGGCTTAACATATCATTCTATATTTATAGTCTAATACTTTCTTTTGCATTAAATATCTATACATCCTCTGATTAATCACATAGTTCTACTTGGGTGTCTTAGGAATATTGTAAACACAATACATCTAGAATTAGACTTTTTTATTTCTACCTGCAATAGAGACATTATTCTCTCAAGTCTATTTATTTCAAGAATGACAAGACCATTTCCAGAATTTCTTAGGCTAAAAAATTGGAATTCAGGGTCAATTATTTTATAACATCCTCACACTCATTCCCTAATTCAATCCACAATGCTTATTTCCAAATACATTTTAAAATTCTCTACTTCTCATCATTTTAATTTCTGCATTCTAGTGTAAGCCATCATTTCTGACACATTTTCCCTCTTGTCACCTCCTAAAAAATTCAGTCAGTTTTCACATCAGGTATTACACTGATATTTTTATAACATAAATTTGATCCTTTTATTTTTCTGCATTAAAACCTTGGAATGTCTATTGCAGTTAGAACAAATTCTATACTCCTATTCAGGTCTAAAAAACATACCTAGGCCCCCACAACACAATAAAAAATTATTTCTCCATTCTTATTTCTTATTTTCCCTATTTATCCTGATCACTGTGTGTCAGCCCCACTCTTTTTTGTTTGTTTGTTTCTAAGAGCAAAACTTACACATTCTCACACTTTTCTTCATAAAGTCATTAGAATTTGAATATGCTTAAGTGGTTGTCTCTATCAGTTGTACATAAACTATTTATCCCCATAGAAAATTATTAATTTTTAATATCATGTTATTGTTATAGAGAATACTAATTTCTTTTCAGTTTATTTGTTTGTTTTCCATCTCCCTTTCCAAACTGAATTATCGTGAGATTTGGGACTGTGTATGCTTGTTAAATTTTGTGCCTCCCCACACTTCCTGTACTGCCCAACATACTGGAGTTGCTCAAAATGTTTGTTCACTGTTGCAGACTTCTCTGAGCAGCACATTTCTAGCCCTGTGTACGTTCATGATGCAAGTATGTGTGTCATACAGATGAGCTATTACAAGGATACAAACCTTCATTCAGAATATTCTTGCTAGACTTTGATAGTTTTAATGAGAAGTTACTGAAAGGCAAGCGATGCCCTTTTCTAAAGTGACTTTGGCTTTTAGTGCTCTTTAAAAATTGTGTCTAAGTTCTATTAAGAATGTCTTTTATAAATTCCCTGACTAAATATAACTGGACATGATAATAGACTGAATTTGGCTGCTGTTCTATAATAATAAGGTTTTAACTATATATTTGAGATTATCTGGGCTCTGCATTTATAGCCTTAGCTCTTCTGTGCTGCTCTGTGGCCCTGTTCCAGAGTGTAAGCAATAAGAGACCAGAATTGTAGCTTCCCCAAGAAGAAACACAGAACTTGAAATCCACTGAGTCAGCAATCTTGGACACTGTTCCCCTGACAAAAGCAGATGCTTGGGAACACAAATTGGTTTTCAGAGTAGATTTATTGTAATGTAAAACACATATACAAGTGTATTTATAAACACTTAGACATTTGAGTAAACATAAACCCACAAAATAGCCTAGTTATTCTGCAACCGTATTTTGTTATGTACGTAACATTTTTCTACTTCTGTTATGGGTAACCTAAATTCATAAGAACTATTAACTTTTTAGGCTGAGTATTTCTTTTATCTTGCATGTGGCTGAATGAAGTAGTTTTATATAGATGTTCACAGAAATGATTTTGTGTGAGCACAATTAAACAACTCATTAGGTTAAAATCAGTATATTATTTTGACTTGAAATTTTATCCTGATTTTTTGTTGTATGGCATGATGAGCACAGATGAGCTGAAGGTCAGGATGTTGTCTGCAGCTTGTTTTACTTTTGCTTCATAAAATAAGTGTTGCTCCTAAGTTATTATTTTTTTTAATATTCACATTATCTGAAATTTATCCTACAAACTCAGAATAAATAAATGTATGATTTTGCTCACAACTTTCTCTAGACTTCAGAAAGGAGAAGCTAGTTGATTTTTTTGAAATTATAGTTGGGGCTTGAGTCTAGGGGTCTTGGTATTATGTGATTAGACCAGCTGCTGGCATCTGATCATTGGTCTGTATCCTGGACCTGTGGGCTACTTGGGCAATTTCCACTTATTGGTCTTGTTTATTTCCTTTGATCTTGAGCTTATAGCCATTTGGAACTCCAAATTCTTGATAAGGAAGAGGAGGAGGGGATCACCTGCCTGGGTCCACTTATCCCTGCCTATTTACCCAATAATTCCCCTTATCTCATTACTAGGTTTCAAAATTTTGAAATCTGTGACTTTGTTTGGAGTTAGATTTGCATGAACTTTAACAGAATGTATGAGACTATTTTAACAGGAAGTTTCTTTCTCTAGAATTGATGAAATCATTACTAAATAAATATCAGGCATGAACTGAAAGGGACCAGTGGTGGGTTGGAAAGAGATTATGATGTGGGAGTTAAATTTTATTGTGTAGAACTGACAAAAAAAAAAAATGGTGGTTCAGGAATCACCCTCCTTTTTGTTTCAGTGTTCATCCCTCCTCCCTCATCCAGGCAGCTCTGTGTATCTGGTGAAATTGCCTCTGGACCATCAGAGTGGGCTTGATTGGTTTGAAGGTAAGCACATTCTTACATCCATGACCAATACCTGGCTAGGGAAACCTGGAGAAATGGACGGGACCTGCCATTCCCTGAGGATGCCTGATGCAGTTTGGGTCAAGTGGATGCAAGAAAAACAACTGAGAGAGTCTGCTGAGGAAGGATATTCTTTATCTTGAAAGAATTACCAGAAGAGAGTATATTCCCTTTCCTTGTGCTGTGCACACTGTAGACAGGCTTGAGGCCTGGATGTGAGCAGGATGAGAATGAGGCTGGCCAGCACCAGAGCTGGGACTCAGGCAGTTCTCTGTCTGCACACATGGTGAGTGGAGCTAGTTCCTTATCCATCATGCTGTTTTCAATCAGATTTTACCGATGCTTTAGAAAATCATGAATTTCCTGTGAAATGTGTGGACGTTTTCTTTTTTTTATTATTGATATTTACTTCCTCTTAAAAAATTTTAGAGTATAGTAGTTGATATTTTTATTTAAAAATCCACAAATTATTGTCATATTTTATCTAATAATTTCACTTTTTTTTCTTCATACAATATCACTTTTCGAGATCTGTTTTCACAGTATTATGGTACTTTGGGTATTGATATCATGGGACAAATAAACTTTTTATTTTTTAAAGGCAATTATAGTGTTTATACTTAATTATATGTGTTTCTTTTTCCATTTTATGAACAATGATGACCATTAAGTTGAAATTGGGACCCAGGGAATGATATGTTCACAGCATATTGAAGTAATTAGAGATTTCCCTCTATAATACAATGTAATATCATCTGCACCTGAAGGTTCTCAGAAAATATAAACTGTTCACTGACATTCTTCAGAGAAATAGCAAAAGCAGTCATGAAATTCATTTGGAAAAATAAGAGGACCAGAATAGCTAAAGTAATCCTTAATGAGAGAAATGAAGCAGGAGGAAGACATCACAACCAGATCTGAAATTACACTACAGAACTATAGTAACAAAAACAGCATGTTATTGGCACCAAAACAAACATGAGGACCAATTGAACAGAATAGAAGTCACAGAGACAAACACAAATAAATAGTTATCTCATATTAGACAAAGTTGCCATAAACATATGTCTTCAACAATTGGTGCTGGGAAAACTAGAAACCCATATGTAATAGATTGAAATTGAACTTCTATCTTTCACCCTGCATAAAACTCAACTCAAAGTAAATCAAGGACCTAGACATTATACCAGACCCTGCACCTACTAGAAGAAAATGTAGGCCCAACTCTCCATCATGTTGGATTAGGAACCAACTTCCTCAATAAGGCTCCTAAAGTGCAAGAAGGAAAATCAAGAATCAACAAATAGGATGAATCAAACCAAAAAGCTTATTCACAGCAAAGTAAATAACCAAGAACATGAAGAGAGAGCCTACAAAATTGGAGAAAATCTTTGTCACCTTCTCCTCAGATAGAGCATTAATCCTCTAGATATATAAAGAACTCAAAAACTTAACACCAAAAAAAAAAAAGAAACCAAAATAACCCAATCAATAAATGGGGAAAGGATCTGAATAGGCACTTCACAGAAAAAGAAATACAAGCAGTCAATAAATATATGAAAAAAAATGTTCAACATTTCTAGCAATTACAGAAATGAAAAATAAAACTACACTGAGATTCCATTTCACTCCAGTCAGAATAGCAATTATCAAGAGTACAAGTAACAATAAATATTGGCAAGAATTCGAAGAAAAGGAATACTCATACATGGCTGGTGGGAATGCAAATTGGAGTGACCACTCTGGAAAGCAGGATGGAGATTCCTCAGAAACCATGGAATGGAACCATCATTTGACCCAGTTATCCCACTTATTGCTATACACACAAAGTACTTTAAAGCAGCATACTACAGTGATGCAGCCACATCAATATTTATAGCAGCTCAATTCACAATAGTTAAGCTATGGACCCAAACTATGTACCCTTCAACAGATGAATGGATAAAGAAAATGTGTTTTCCTATTCATATATATATATTGATATATATATATGAATAGTATATATATATGAATAGTATATATATATGAATAGTATATATATATATATATTTATGAATAGGAAAGACAGTAGAATGAATCAAACACAACTTTCCTATGTCCATATATAAATACATAACCAAGATAACTCCACATCATGTTCACCCACAAGAATGGGATCCTAGCCAGGAGTGGTGATACATGTCTGTATCCCAGCCACTTGGGAGGCTGAGGTAGGAGGATCAGGCGTTCAAAGCCAGCCTCAGCAAAAGTGAAGTGTTAAGCAACTCAGGGAGACACTGTCTCTAAATAAAATACAAAATAGGGCTGGGAATGTGGCTCAGTGGTTGATTACCCCTGATTTCAATTCCTGGTATCCCCCCTACAAAA
This sequence comes from Ictidomys tridecemlineatus, assembly GCF_052094955.1. Lineage (NCBI taxonomy): Eukaryota > Metazoa > Chordata > Mammalia > Rodentia > Sciuridae > Ictidomys > Ictidomys tridecemlineatus. Next base: position 171,264,009 of record NC_135478.1, read on the forward strand.
GAACAGGATCCTAATTAGAATGTTATACTCTATGTACTTATCATATATGAAAATACATTCTACTGTCATGTACACAAATAATTAAATGGTCCAAAACAAACAAACAAAAACCTGTTCACTGCAAGTTTAGGTTGCACACAAGTTGAGAACTGGTTGAAGGTAGGAAAGAATTTTAAATTGGATGCACCTTTTAATCAGTATTATGGCTAGACATCGGCTTAAACATGGAAACCAGGATGAAAAAGAAATACTCCTGAAAGACAATATGTTCTCCTGTATGTATATGTTAAACAATGAATGAACAGAGAAACCCAAGGTACTCAGAGTTTTATGAGTGCTAATTAGGAAAATAATAAATGGGATAATGAAATAATAGATACAGCTACACAGAGAGAAAGTCTGGGAAGGATAGAAAGGCCTCTTTGAAGGGAAAAGAGCAACAGCCTGAAGTCAAGAGGCATTCTTAGCAGACATAAGGAAATAAAATAAATCACATGCTACATATAAGTTTGGCATTTTCAATGAACAACATATTTTAAAAAGTGAGAAGGTGTAAGAGAAAATTGAACCGTTAGAAAGAGTCAGTTTTTTTTATAGCTGCAACAATAAGCCATTCAAGGTAAGTGGTAGAGCAATATGATTTATATTTTTAACAAAATTACTCCGGTAGCTTTGTGGAGAGGGGCTTTGGAGAAGCTAGAAAAGTCCCAGGAGAGTCCATAAAGAGGCTTCTGTGAGAATCAAGACAGAAGACAATGATTTAGTGTTGAATGCTGCTGTTACAGAAGTACAATAATGATGGTTTGAAATTTTAGGACTTTATAAAAAGTGAACTAGAATATAAGAGAAAAGGAAGAATTAAGTTTGGGTATTAGAGGGGTAGATAACATTACATCTGCTATACATATCTTGCCCTCGTCTGAATAAAAATTACTGGCAGTATTTTTTATTGAGTTCGTGTTAAATGTATATATTGATTAGGAAGAATTGCTATCTTCATGAGGTTGTTTTTTCTTCCAAGAAGATGATCTATTTTTTAACTTTTCAAAATTACTTTTGTGCATTTCAGAAATGTTTCAAGTTATTTCCATCTATATTTATATATTTTGCTAACTTTTGTGGGGTTTTATTGGTATATAATAATTATATATAATGTTAGGATTCACTGTGACATATTCATATATGCATATAACATAATTTGGGCCATCTTATTCCCCAGTACCTCCCCCTTTCCTTCTCCACTCATTTCATCAGCTCCCTTTATCCACTTTACTGGTATGCTTTGCACTTTTTCTTTTTTTTTAATTAGTATATTACATAATTTTACATATGGGTAGGATTCATTTGGAGAATGACAGAGTCCTCTGACATGGAATTAGTATTCAGAATATATAAAGAATTAAAAAAAAACTTAACACTAACAAACAACCCAATCACTAAATGGGAAAATGAACCAAATAGCTATTTCTCCAAGGAAGAAATGCAAATGGCCAAGATATATTTAAAAATGTTCAACATTCTTAGCAAAACGTAAATCAAAACTACACTGAAGTTTTATCTCTAGTTAGAATGGCAATCACTAAAAATGCAACTAACAGCAAATTATAGCAAGGATGTTATTAGAAAGGAGCACTTACATATTGTTGATGGGACTGTAAATTAGTACAACCACTTTGGAAAGCTGCATGGAGATTCTTCAAAAGACTAGAAATGGAACTATCATGTGACACAGCTGTACCACTTCTTGGTATTTATCCAGAAGATCTAAAATCAGTATAGTGATATCTGCATTCCAACGTCAATAGTAGCACAATTCACAATAGCCGAGATATGAAACCAGCCCAGGTACCCATCAACAGATGAACAGATAAAGAAAACATTTGTACTATGGTGTTCTGAGAAACAAAGAAGAATGTAATATGTCATTTGTTGATAAATGGAGGGAACTGGAGAACCTCATGCTAAGTGAAATAAGCCAGACCCAGAAAGTCATGGGTTGAATATTTTCTCTCATATGTGGAAACTAGGCAGGAAAAAAAGGAATAAAAAGAGATCTCATAAAAATAGAAGGGACACCAGTGGAGTAGAGGAAGGGAATTAAGAGGGAGAGAGGATGAGAGGGCAAGGGGAGATAGCGGGTAATTAAATTGATCAAATTATGCTAAATTCAGCACCCAATCATGTTAAAAACTCTCTGAAGAAACCAGAGATAGAAGGAACCTAATTTAACATCATAAAGACTTAATGTGAGAAATGCAAAAACAACATTATATTGAATGGTAAAAACTGAAAGTATTTCCTGAAAAATCAGGAATGAGACAAAGGATGTCCAATCTCACTACTCCTATTTAGTGCAGTACTTGAAATTTTAGCCAGAGCATTTAGGGATGAGAAGGAAATTAAAGGGATACAAATGGGAAAAGCGAAGTCAAGTTGTCTCTGAAGATGATATAATCCTATACTTACAAGACCTAAAAAGTTCCACCAAAAGACTGCTAGCTAATAAATTCAACAAAGTAGCAGGATACAAAATCAACATACAAAAAAATTCATTGCTTTCTCATACCTCACTAATGAATACACTGAAAAAAATAAGGAAAACAGTCCCATTTATAATAGAAACAACAAACAAACAAACAAACAAAAAAACCCAAACCATAAAAATTGAAAAACCAAATCTGGGACCTAGAAATAAATCTAACCAAGGATTTACAATTAAATCCTTTATTAAAAGATCTATACAATGAAAATAATAGAACAATGAAGAAAGAAATTGAAGAAGACATTAGAAGATAGAAAGACCTCCCATGTTTTTGAATAGACAGAATTAATATTGTTAAAATGATTATATTACCAAAAGCTATTTACAGATTCAATGCAATCCCCATCCAAATATCAATGGCATTCTTCACAGAAGTAGGAAAACAGTCCCCAAACATTGTATTTCTTGAGTATTTTTAAACATCTATTGTAAATAAGAACCTCTTTCTCATATCTTCTATTGTTTATCATTCAAATATAAGAAGGTAATTATTTTGGTATGTTAATTTTATATCCTGCTTGCATGCCAAATAACTTTAGTAATTTACAATATTTCTTCTAGTTTTGTTTGGTTTTCTAGATATATAACCTTGTTATCTAAAAAATAGTTTTAGTTTAAGATGAGTTTTATTATTAAGCTTCTACTTGTTTTCTCTTATTTTGTAAAATTGGCTGATTGCATTAATATGATGCTAAATATAGAAATAGTAACAGAAGGCACTTTTGACTTTTTTCTGATTTTGACTACCTACAACATTTCACTGTTGTATAAGAAGCAGACCCTTAGACTGAGAAAGTCTTAACTTTTTTTATGTTCATGTGTATGAATTCAGTTTTCCATGACTGTAGCTATCTTGAGACATAATGGCTATGTTTGTCCCTGAGTAACCTTGGTTGGTTTTTCCTACATAGTTTTTCTAATATGCTATACAAAGACAAAACCATTAGAGTGGTAAGTGAACTTACCACAAATGGACCCTGATCCCAGAAGAGTATATGGTTTTTTGAGATTAACTTAAAATAAACTAGGTAGATTCTGGACCATGCTTCCATAGCTCTATCAATATATTCTGTGTAATCCTAGTTCTCTTTGCTTCTTTTTTCAGTCTCATAATACTTGGGGCTGGTTTCTGATGCACTGGATGGGGTTGTGCTATAACATCATGATATATGACCCAATTACTATTTATTGATAGTTTCATCAAAAATAGAAAATCAGAATTATTTGGTAAATGCATTTTGCATCTCTGGAGATACCCTTACATATTTATCCTTAGGTAGATGGATACAAATAATTAATAATAATACAATGTTAAAGGATGCTTTCTTCCCTGGAATAAAATCCTTTTAGTGATGATGTGTTTATATGTTAATTTTTAAAAGAAGATTCAGTCTTTTAAAAAAAAATCTTTATTTTTTTTGTTTATTTTTATGGGGTGCTGGGGACCAAACCCAGGGCCTCACACATGTGAGGCAAGCACTCTACCACTCAGCTACAACTCCAGCCCTATGTGTTAATATTTTATGTTTTAAATATTTATGTAGATTTTTTTTGTATCAGTGTTCAAAGGTTGGTCTGATCTCTAGTTTTCTTCTTTTGTTCAATCTTTATCTGCCTGTGTTTACCATTTATTCCTTTTTTTTTTTTTTTTTTTGCTATGCCCTAGTACAATTTACAATAGCTTTGGGATTCTCTGATCATTAAATACTTGAGAAACTCCACTATAATTATGTTACTTACTTTACAAATATCATTTATTTGACTTTATCATTTATATAAGCATTGACTTCTTCTATCATATGTGGGGTCAGTTTTAGTAAATCAAGTTGTCCTACAAATTATCCATTTTATGTAGATTTTAAAATTTATTTGTGGGCATATATTAAATTGTCTCAGGACTTAGACAAATATTGATTTGGTGATTATTGTGTACTTATCATTTCTTTTTTTCCACAATACTATTGTGTGGTGAATATCTATTTGCTTGTTTTTCTTTAAAGAGTTATTATTATTTATCACTCTATTATTGTTTCAATTCTTTATTTTTGGTGATAGTAATATTTTTGTTTTAAATGTTCTTCTGAGTACTGTTTTAATTTGACTCGAGATTCCTGATTGATAGAGGAATACTTAATCTTAGTAAAGAAACAAATTTTATTATTATTTTATATTTCCATGGCATTCAACATTAATATGTTGATATAGTTTAATGGCTTAAATAATTTTTAATTTTCAAATTGTTTTATTTACAATTGAGAAGAAGTTATATTCTTTAATATTGGGATATTCTTTCAGTAAAACACACAAATGTAGCTATAATCTCTTTAGACCTTCTCATAAAATTTTTACTCTTTATCTGTCTTGGAGTAAAAAAATTATTGCAGAAAATATATTTTTAGCATATTTCTAAGGCATCATCTATAACTTATGCTCGATGAATATTGTTGGTAATATTATATGGCACTTAGAGATTCATAACTATTTTGATCCTTAGTGTAAAAATCTAACATTATAAACATTTCTTTTTTCTCACACAATATTTTTAGCCTGAATTATACATTGTCTTATATCCAGTTGTTACTTTTGCCTTCTTTCATTTACTTTTTCACTTTTGCCTCTTATTCTTTTTTCCAAATATTTGATTTTATAGGTGTTCTTTTTTCCAGGTATATTGGTGCACACCTGTAATCCCAGCTACTTGAAAGGCTGAAGCAGAAGGATAAAGTTTTAGGTCAGCTTAGACAACTTAGTGAGAACCTGTCTTAAAATATAAAGTGCTATGGGTGTAACTCAGGGATAAGAGTACTTGTCTATCACTGCTATGAACACAGTAGGCCCTGGCTTCAATCCCTAGCACTGAAAACAAAATGAAACAAACAAATAAGATAAACCAATAGGACAAAACAAAAACAAAAATAAACAAAGTCTGGATAAGAGGTCCTTGTATGTAGTATGAAGTTGCATTTTGCTGTGTGATACTATATGGTTTGTTTTTATATTTTTTCTTTGACAGGTGAGTAAATCCATGATAATTTACTAAATAGTCATTTAATTTTTTGATATAGTTTTATGGCCTGAATAATTTTTAATTTCTACTTCTACTTCTTTTGCTTTCTTTCAGCAATAGAAAAGTCTTTTATAGGTGTTTTTGTTTTTGTTTCATTTCTTCTTTTGGTAATCCTGTTATTTGTAAAATTATTCTCTTTGTTGATTAGGTACATTTCCTCTTTGTTGTCTCTTGTCTTCTATCTTTTTCCCCCCAAATCTACTACTATCCACCCATTTTTTTCTCATTTATGTCCTCTTGATGTCACTTAAAGTACCTTAAGTAGCTTCTATTATCTTTTGGGTACTTTATGGCTTAATCTCAATTTATAAGTTAATTTTATATTATTTTTCCAAAAATTTTCATTTCCCATTTCACATCTTCCATTACTTCTGACTTTTTGAAGCTTGTGATTTTTATTATTTTTAGTGTCCTTGCATATCTATAATTTCTTGCTTTGCTGTTTTACATTCTTGTAGGAATACTACTTCTAGGCAGTTTCTGGTTTTGCTCTTTCATCTGTGAAATTGTTTTGACCTTATTTTAGGCTTTGTTTTCCATAGGATGAATGTCATGATTTTATTTTTTTCCCCTATTTTATTTTCCTGGAATGATGACTGTAAGGATATTCCTTTAATGTGGCTGGAAGTAGCACACAGGTTTTCCAAATCCTATATTAAAGTCTCTGGTTCTATAATAGGGAATGACATTTTTTAAATATATAAATCATTATTTAGTGATGGTCATAGTTGTGGTGGTCACCCTAATTTTCATATTAAGATTTGTTCAACAGAAAGCTTGTCATCAACTGCTCCTTTTCTTTCCTTTAAAACTAAATTTCTGCAGCCACTGGTGCAAAAATGATGCCCTATATAATTGAAAGTTCTCATGCAACTCTTCAGATATAGTTCATGTAAAGCTTTATAAAGATTAGGGAAACATTACAAGAAGAGGCAGAAAGTGCAGGTTTTGAGAGAAGCCCAAGGTTCATGAGTGCAGCCCCTCAGGGTCCTGATTGGTCACATGGGATATGGTTCATCCTTGGTTTATGAATCATCAGGAGACACACAAGATACTTTGGTTGCCCAGGAGCCAAGGCACTTGTTTCCTGAGGAGTCGTTTTTACTCCACTGGTCACATAGCTAAAACCTAGGTTTTATAACAGTTGAACAAGGTGTAACTATTAATCTATACATTTTCGCTCACCAAGGTAGATAACAAGCCAGCAAAGCAGGTCTCCAGGGCACATTACTTTATACAGCACATTAAAAATCAATAGCTAGTTTACTTCATCCTTTTCTTGGACAAAGGTCAGTACAAAGCTTCCAGATTCTCCAGAGACAAATTTGAAGCTGCACAGACCAGCTGCAGGTCATCCTATCCTCAACTCTCTTCAGAGATACTTTCCTCAGACAGCCTTTCCCAGCCCTTGGTTTGTTACTGTTGTCTGTGCTGTGAGGTTCTAAGCCTCACAATTTCTTTCTAGCTTCCACACAGTTTCACTATTTTGGGAGGCAAATCTGTATAATATTTTCTCGATTTCACCCCTACCACCCTCTACCCACAATTTTGTTCAGCTCCATCTAAAAGCACATACCAACGTGGGCTCTGGTACCACCTTTAGTCTTGGTTGCTTTGGTGGCACCTCTAGTCATAAACTGGAATTTGTAATACTCCATTCTCTAGTTACATTATAAATATGTTATTGATATTTTAATTTGCTTCACTTTAAGCCTTTAAGGTATTTTGGAGAAGGTGTGGAAAGGCTGTTATCTATAGAAACATGACTGTTCCAAGGTAAACTAGAACTATTTACTGAGGCTTTTGACCATCAGGGATAATTCTACTTCAGAGATAGGTTAAATATCATTTTCTGCCAGACTTTTTTCCTATAAGAGCAGAATGTGCCAGTCTTGTTTCTTTCTTTTGTTTTTCAAGCTAGTTCAGAAATTTTCAAAATTTAAACTGTTGCCCTAGTTACTTCTTTTTGATCACTATCAGGAGGTTCCAATGGTCATCATCCCTTCTCTTCCTCCTTCTTCATTTCTAAAACCTGAAATTAGTTTTCTAAACATGTTCTCCCAGATTCTGCATTGGTGTTTTCCCATGGCAGATAGAAGTAATTCAATGAATTGCATCTCAACCCAAACCACCTATCAATAGAACAAATGTTGGCACCCTCACTTTTGTGAGTGGTCTTCCATTTAAAAGTTACAACTCAGCAGATCATCCATCCTGTTCTAAATGAACAGTACCCTCCATGACCTCCCTAATGATGCCTCATAAGCTGCTTGCAACTTCTTTAGAAACAGAACATTAAGAATTCTCCAGATCTCTCCTCTTAACATACTTGCCATATTTGCCTATGAACAGCAGCTCTGTCATTTTGAAACTTAGTAAATGTTGTATAATTACTCATATCTATTGCTGAAGAATTATTTCTAAAATATGTGTATATTTTATGAAAATGTCTAGGCATCTATCCCAATTATCCAAGGGAGTTTCCTGTGTGGTTTGTTGGATTCCTTTATTGGAATTTTCCCTGGAGTTACCCTATTTTAAACTCTCAGTTACTCCCACTTGATTACAATGTATTCTGTTCATCCACCAAGATTGTATGCTCTTTTCCTAGCTTCAGTCTTTCTAGTACTTACTGATGTGCACGTTGCCTTTTTTTCTTTCATGTCTAGGTTGAACAATTATATAGCACTATGTTTCTTAAAGTGATTCCCTTCCTTGAGCATTTCTTCCATTTTAGGTTTTTTTCATTCCTCTCACTATTCTTGTATTAATTTTTTTTTAAATTAAAATCTGCTTTTAGACCTATCTTTGTTTGCTGGAGCATACTTATCCCTGGAAAAAAAATAGAGGCCTAATATTTTAAAATTTTCTTCTAAGCTTTACAATAATGCCATGTATTTTTTTTTTCTGTGCCTCTACCCAAAATCACTTATCCAAAATATAATGAGGGCCAAGAGGCCTCTTTAACTGTTCACCGATTAAAAATGTATGTCTTGTGGTTGATCGTATAGTCTCTCTTTATGAAATTTACAACGATCAGGATTTATGTCAAGTCAATTTGAGATAATATAATGAGGGATATGGAGGAGGAGCGCTAGGAATTTTAGGACAGTCTTCATAATTTAAGAAGAAAATCAAGTCACATCCACCCTTTGCCTTGGATAAAGTTTAGATCACGATAAAGAGAACTGGTTTGATGTAATATACTTATATGCTGTTCTTAAAGATAAAAGACAATATAGAAATTCTATTGTTCTCTTAATTCCCAGCCGGACTGAGAAACACAGTAATGGGAGAAAAGTCCCGCTGACTCATTAACTAAAGAACCTATCTAATAAATCGCTGGCCATTTGGTAGACTTGCTTCTGACTTTACCACTAATATTTTTAATTAACAGAGAAAATTTTATGTATACTTGTTCTGAAATATATATACATGACAGAGTGACAAAATTTAGCTACTAAAAATAGTAATTATCACTAAAAATTGTTCTGAAGTATATGCACATTATGTAAGTACATGTACACATGTAAATCTAGTTCATAAACATAGCAGTTACTAATACCTCACAGTTATCATTTCTGTGATAAGAACACATTACAACACTCTCTTAATGTTTTTTTCAAGAATATAAAATGTTATTAACTATAATCACCATATTGTACAATAGATGTCTTTAACTTATCTCCTAGCTAACTAAAATTTTCTAACCTTCATCTAGCATCCCCCAACCCCCAAACACTGTCTCAACCACTGCAGCCCTTGGTAACTAGCCATTCTACTCTTTACTTATATGACATCAACTTTCTTAGATGTCATCTGCAATTGAAATCTTCCAGTATTTATCTTGCTGTGCCTGGCTTATTTCACTTAACATAATTTCCTTTGAGTTCAGCCATGTTACAAATTATATGATTTCCATTTTTTTTGTTGTTGTTTTTTTAAGATTGACTAGTACTCCATTGTGTGTGTGTGTGTGTGTGTATATATATATATATATATATATATATATATATATATACATATCACATTTTCATTATCCATTTATCCATTTATGGACACATAGGCTCATTCTATATCTTGGATATTGTGACTAATATTGCAAAGAATGTGGGAGTGCAGCCATCTCTTTTTCAAATACTGATTTCAAAATATATATGAGAAATATATATATTTTCTTTTTTTTTTTTTAAATTTTTCCAAAAAGACAAAAGATAACAAGCATTGGTGAGGATGTGGGGAAAAGAGAGAACCCTATCAGCATGTACTATGGTGGGAATGTAAATTAGTGCAATCATTATGAAAAACAATAGGGAGGTCCTTCAAAAAAAATTAGAAATGGAACTAGCACATGATCCAGCTAACCCATTACCATGAGTCTTAACTTCTCAATTTGGGGATATGAACATCCCTTGAGAAATTGAACTACTTATTCGAAGAAACTACTTTAGAAATCCCCTCCTAATCTCAGGATCTATGAAAGAGTAGAAGTCTCAGGAAGTGAAAAATCTGTCTTGATGTATAAAATCAATCTTGGTTTATTTAAACCTCTAAATTCAGTTTTAGCCCCTTACCTGAGAATGCCACAGGAACATAGCCTAATGCTTAAGACATTTTTGTTAAGACACCTAAATAAGAATATAAGAGATTTTTTTTTCACTGCCATTTCTCCAGCACCCAAAACAATGATTGGCATATATTAGCTGCTCAAGTGAAGGAATAAATTTTGAGTTCTAGCCATTCATTTTCTCTTCAAAATGAGGATATGTGTGTACCTTTGGAGCATATATTTTGTTCTTTGTGAGCACAGTTTTCTTTCTGCTTCCTGGTTTCGTGTCTCCAGCTGCCTTCATTGTCCACACACTTCCACCAGGGCGTTCTGCCTCACCTCAGCCCCTGAGCAATGAGCTGGCAGTCTGTAACAACCCTGTTGTGAGCCCCCCAGTAAACTTTTCATCCTTAAAATTGTTTGTTTTAGTCAGCTTTTTTGCTGCTGTGACCACAAGACCTGGCAAGAACAATTAGAGGAGGAAAAGTTTACTTGTGGAGGAAAGTAGCTAGGACATCACACCAAGACACAGAGAAAAAGCTCTGCTCAACAAATACAAAATATCAACCCCCAAACCTGCCCCCAGGGACCTACCTCCTCCACCCTCACCTCATCTGCCTAAGGTTACCATTCAGTTAATCTATATCAGGCGATTAATGCACTGATTAGGTTAAGGTTCTTTTACCCCCATCATTTCACCTCTAAACTTTCTTGCACTGTTTCACACATGAGCTTTTAGGGGACACCTAATATCTATACTATAACATTGTCCTTGTCAGGTCTTTTAGTCACAGAAATGAAAATCCTCCTTGTTTCCTTCCTTCATTCTGTTCTTAAGTTTTATTACATTGGCCATAAAACCTGATTACTGCAAAAACCTTCCTTGCCATTTTTTTCTGAGAGACTGGGAGTTTAACCTACTTGCAATCCCACAATGTGGCTTTAATAAATGCTTTCTCAGTCTTTTTCAAATACTGATTTCAAAGAGAAGATGTTCTTACATCCTTGAACTAGTAATGACACTTTTAAAGTTTTGTTAACATTAAAATATTCAGAGGAAAATATGACATCAAAGTAAAGGCAATCATAATATAATATGGAAGAAAATGAGGAGTGAATGTACAGGAAATCTTAAAAGTATGGCAAGTAAGTTATATATTATAAATCAGACAAAACAAGAACTTAAGGACATCAAAAGAATCCCCCAAACATGTGATGTGTAAGTACATCAAAAGTAGATAATAAATGGATGCCCTATTGATAAAGATATATGTTCTTGAGAATAAATTTAAATGAAATATTTGCCTAAAAGGGAATTATTCCAATGTCAAATTAGTAGCACTCAGTAAATATTAGCTAGCATTGATATATTAAGATATGCTTAAAATGTGACTATTTCTAGTCAATTGGTAAAAATTGTCTTTAGAGAGTTTGGAAAAAAGTTAGCTAAAATATATTTGAAAGAAAATACACAATAAAACTTTAAAAATATATTTGAAATGATGGCAAATACACATTTTTAAAGGAGAATTAAATTAATTTTGAGAGAATTGGCTGCTACAGTTTGGATCTTGGTTGTTCCTCAAAGGTTCATGTGCTACATACAGGACGTGGTCCACAGCATGGTGCTACATACAAAGGTTCAAAGAGATTCAATCTAGTGGGACTTCTTTAGGACAGTGAGGACATGCCACCCACTCCTCACTCTCTTCTTTTTGCTTTCCAGAGGTAAGTTGAGTGGTTTACTCTACAACACTATCAGAGGCCTACAAGCATGGACTTGCCTGATGGTGAGCAAGAATCTCTAAAACTGTGAGTTCAAATAAACCTTAGAAATATGAGGTATTTGTTACAGTGACAGAAATCTGATTAATACATGGGGTTAAATATTAACCTGAGTACTTTACTACTTAGCCTGCATCCCCTTACTAAGAGAACATGGTGGGTTCATTGAGAGTTGCTAGAGCTCACTGATTTCTAAATACCATTCTCCATTGAAAAGAACCAGAGTTCTCAGTAAAATCTCCAACTGCTGATCTTAGAAATGGAGAAAGGAAAACAAGATGGAAGATTTTACTGTTGAAGAAAATAAGGACTTTGTTAAAAAAACACAATTAACTGAAAAACAAAATAATATCTGAATAATTGTTGATATATACCATGTTTGTAGACTAAAGAATTAAACTAATGTACAAACTTTATGTAATTCCTATTAATATGCTTGCTTAACAATTAAATATAATTTGGACAAATTATTTAGAATAGGCATATAATTGATGTATGTACATTCCATGTATGTATTATATATAAAAAATGTATTCTACTGTCATGTATGACTAAAAAAACAAATAAAAATTTAAAAAAAGAAGGTAATGGAAATGCTTAAAATTTGAACAATAAGACTGTACTCATTACATACTTGTCAAAATTCATCAAATTGCATTCTTCCAATAAATGCATTTGATTGTTCTTTAACTTTACTTCAATAAAGCTATTTTTTAAAATGTGGGAATAAATAAATAAATATTAAAAAAAGAAAAAGAAAAAAAAGAATAGGCATATAAAAATGGGCACTTTGACTTAGAGAGTCATGGTATCTTGACCTGACTTAAAAAATAAATTCTATAAAACATATTTTGAACAGCTTAGAGCTTATGTAGAATTAAAAAACAAAACAAAACACAATATATAGAAACTAATACTATAAAGATGAGGATTTAAATAAAAATTCTTAGCAAATTAATTATATATGGGAAACATTCCCATATTATATTCCTATTTTATACCATGAAATAAATTCCAGGTAGAATAGGTATTTACAAGCCTTTTTACAATAGGTTTAAAGATATACTTTAAAAAATAATATTATCAAGAGAGATATGTAACATACATATTATTATGAAGAGCGATAACAGATTTAATTATTTAATTGTCTGTAAGAATAAAACAAAGGAAAATATTTTCAATTTAAAAAAGGAAATATTTCAGGGGTTGGGGTTGTGGCTCAGTGGTAGAGCTCCTGCCTAGCATGTGCAAGGCCCTGGGTTTGATCCTCAGGACCACATATAAATAGAGGTATTGTATGCAACCACAACTAAAAAATAAATAATTATTTTTTTAAAAAAGAGAAATATTTCAGGGGCTGGGGTTATGGCTCAGAGGTAGAGTGTTTGCCTAGCATGTGTGAGGCACCACATAAAAAATATGAAAATAAAGGTATTGAATCCACCTATTACTAAAAACAAATAAATAAATATTTAAAAAAGAAATATTTCAAATATATGTAACACATATAGCATATATAATAGATATTTCATAGTTTCCATATCATCTCATGAGTACTTATAACAAGTAAAAACCAACCTAGTAAAAAAGGGTAAAGGGTATAACAGATAACAAATAAACAATTGTATAAAATAACAGTAGATTGTGACATTAGGTAGTATGATGCTTTTGGCTTGTTCTTTTTGCACAATATTGCTTTTTTATTCAGTGTCTTTTGTGGTTCCATATGAATTTGGGAATTGTTTTTTCTACTTCTGTGAAAAACAATTCAGTGCATTTCTGAATTTCTGAAGTACATGTTCAATAAATATATTTCTAGTGATGAATACTACATATTTGTAAAATGACTTTTATAAGAAATCAATTTTTAATTTTAATAAATGAGAAATATCAATGAGATAAAAATATGTGAACAAGAAATGGTCAATATGTATACTCAATTTAGATTTTTTAAATCCAAAATGTAAAATGGAGTGCTATTAATAAATATTCTGGACTAGTAGATATAAATAGTATGTGTTATAAACAAACTGAGATGAATGCTATTAGACTTTTAGGAATATAGCACGATGGGGGAATCATACAATTTGCCATCAGATTGAACTACTATTAAATTCCTAAATTCAAGCTGGGTGCAGTGGTATGTTCTTGTAATCCCAGCTACTTGAGAGGCTGGGGAAGGAAGAATGATTGAGCCCAAGAATTTTAGATTAGCCTAGGCAGCATATTGAAAATCTGTCTCAAAAAGTGACTCCAAAAAGAAAAAAAAATCCTAAATTCATTTCTTTTTTCCTGATGTTCATTTTTAGATCACTAATTCCTAAACATCTTGCCTGAAACACAGTATAAGTTCATTAATACTTTAATAAATGAATGATCTCTGTGTAATCAATTTAAATATTGAATTTTTTGAGACTTCTCTTTTTTTTGCATTCATAAAACTGGGCTAATAATATCCTTTGGTTGAGGCTTTTTGCCTGAATTAAATTGGATAATTTATGTTGAGTAGTGATAAAATGTAGTATTTGCTGGGCTTACAGTAAAGTAGAGCATTACATTAGAGGAAATGTGTTGTTATTAAATTGAAAATGACAAAAATGTAACAGACTTTAAGGGTTATAATTTTTTTGTATTTCTGTTACAGCAAAAATAGTGGGGTTGGAAAAAATGTTTTATCCTTTTGATATCTATCTAAAGTATTATATGCATAATGAAATATACATTATAAAAATTACTACTTTGCAGTTCAATGTAATTTTTAAGAAGGTTTCAAAGAGCTGGTTAGATAAAAGTTCCCACCTAAACACTGAAAGGATACCCAAATACAATACAGTATTCCCACATTTCTTTGTGGTTTTTGTTTTCCATGATTTTTGTTACTCCTGTTGAGCTCTGGTCTGATACTATTGAACAGAAATTCCAGAAAAAAATATTTATCAGTTTTAAACTACATACCATTCTGAGAAGCATATTAATTAAAATCTTGTGTCATGCCACTCCATCCCATGTGGGGTGACATTCATCCTTTTGTGCAGAGTACCATTGTCGTATGTACTATCCACCCATATGTCACTCAGTAGCCATCTCAGTTGTCTGGTAGACTCTCACAGCATTTTGATTGCTGGTGTTCTACTAACCCTTATGTAGTGGCCTCCATCGTGATTCCTATGGCATTCACCTTACTTTCTCTCATCATATAGGCACTGTCTTATCTTATAATATTACAAAAAGGGTGAGTGCAATAAGATATTTTGAGAAAGAGAGCATATTCACATGACTATTATTGCAGTATATTGTTACAATTGCTCCATCTTATTATTATCATCATTGCAAATCTTTTACTGTGGTAAATGTATATAATAAATTTTATCTTGAGTATGTTTGTAAAGGAAAGCATATAGTATATATCGAGTTTGGCACTATCTGCAGTTTCAATCATCCACTGAATGGTCTGGGAACATATTCCCTACAGGTAAGGGTAGACTGCTATGGTTGAAATTCCTATTGAAATTACATTGCTGAGCTAATCTGCAGGTAGAGAATTCCATCTCTCACCCTAAGCAACTGTATTTCAGACAGTTGTTTATTCTTTCGACTCTTGCCCCTTTTACTGTTTTACTAATTGGTCTGGTCTAATCACTGCTCTACTCTTACCCAGTCTTCTGTTATTTTACCTCCTGATCTTTTTTACCCCTGATTTTTCCTTGATTAATTTCCTCAGCTAGCTGAAATCAAAGGACTACACTAATTGTTAATTTGATAATAAATATCCCTTGAAGTAGAGCTAGGAAACCCTCTGTGGACACTGACAATATCAAGTGGCAGTGCACATCCTGGCATTGACCACATCTTTTCCATATCTTCCCTGGCTGAGCAGATTCTCTGTGAGGATTATCCACCTTCAGAAATGTTGAATTTTACCAGAGGAAGTTCCACCACTAAAGTAACAAAATCTTTAAATTCATGACCATCAATCTCAAAAGGGTATTTAAAATTGCCCCAGAAACCCAATTATGGGTTCTTACCCTCACCGATATTTAATACTTTCTCTTCTGTTCACAGCTTTCCATGCCTCATTGTTATTTCATGGCCAACTTTTATTTATTTAAGAAAATAAATGTAATATTAACCTCACCATGTTCTTACCACCATATCTGTTCTCTAAATCCTATCCTTGTTTCTCTATGATCTTGCTCTTTCATTATCTCTTCATCAATATATCCCCTCATTCCCATTATCTTATTTCTCATTGAAGGAAGTAAAATATTTTCATAACAGGTGTGATTTATGCCACTTTATCTTTATATTCTTAACTCCAATTCACTTGTCCCAGAGTTTCTAAGTTATTCTTTAAAGATAATCATGTTAATTTAACTCCTGGGTTTAAAACTCTTCAATTCTACCACACCATACTCATTCTTAAAATCTTTACCATATTCTACAGATCTCTGTGTGATTTGGCTCCTGCCAAATTTTATGTTATTCTTCTAACAATATCTAATTGGTAAGAATATCCATTCCTACTGTCCTCTATTCTGTTCGTCATACATCAGTATTTTTCTTGGTTTAGAACAACATGGGATTAGAATATGGACTTCCCCATATCTTTGTCCACAATCAAAATATACTCCACTAGGTTATATGACCAACTCCAAATTGGCATTCAGGTCTCAATTTAAATGCTGGTTCATATTTCCCATTATTGTTTTATTTCTTTAATCTATCTAGGTTCCTGACTTCCCACCATTTGTTCTTTTAAACAGATTGGATTAGTGGTGTGCAGGTCAGTGTTTAACAACTGATTAAACAAATAATTAGAAGAGAAAGAAGCACAGTATGAATATGATTACAATGATTAATTTCTCTTACCAGTATGACTTCTTTGATTGCAGATTGGGAAGAGATGGACATAATCAGCTTTCACAAATTGGTGCAAGTTAACTCCATCACACTACTGGTCTGTCAAGAATTTGCTCATCTACTACTTTGCTTTATGCTTCATCCAGGACCACTTTGGGGGATTTTTTTTAAATGGATCCATGGTGAGATAGATATAGAAATGAATGAATTGTAAGGTGTTCTATTTTTTAAAAAACCACAATGTGTTTACAATTCTATAAATTTGTTTCCTGATTTAAAAACTTCATTCACACATTTGAAACTTTTGTTTACAAATAACAATTGTTTTAATAGCAACAGCAGTCATTCTACAAGGAAGCATGCTTAAAAATAGAAATACCCTCACATGAACAAGGCCCTGGGTTTGATCCTCAGCACCACCAAAACAAAACAAACAAACAAACAACAACAACAAATAAAATAAAATACAAATACCCATTATTTTTCCCTTTTGGAGAAATAAATTTCAAATATAAAGCAGCACAGAACTTTTCAGCAAAACTGTTCCCAGTATGGGATAAGCACATTATTCAAATTCATGTTTTTCTGTATAATATGATGTGTTTTCATCTCAATATCTTGTATGTGAACCTATGCAAATAGAAAGAAATGAAGAATGCATTTAATGGCAAAGTTTGAGAGTTTTATGAATAGGAGCTTGTCATTTTGTAACTGAAAGTTGCTTAAATTTTTTTTTGACAATTACTGTCTCTTACTGTTGAGAAAAAAATGAACCCCTAGAGAGATGAAGTGACTGGTTTAAGAAACACTATGTGTGGCAGAATGAGGACTTAATTTTTAAAATCCAAAGTTAGTAACGTGTATTTCATATATGATACCAAAGACAAAATCATTCCTGTGCTATGTCTCTTCCTTATCTAGCACCTCTAGAACAGGCAAAATATCTTGTGTTTAAAACAAAAACAAAAACAATAATTACTCTTCTAATTTCTGAGGACGAGTCATTAATTCTCTTTTGCCAAGCCTTTAACTGTCTTTCTTATTTCGCACATAGCAGTAAAATAGATTTGTTTTTTCATTTCATTATAAATCTCTAATATAGCACTTCTTCTTAAACAAAAGCATGCTTTTGTGAACATGCTGTTGACCATGTATAAACTATGAACTATAGTGATTTCAATTTAGAAAAAAATATGGTTAAAAATAAGGGGTAATTGTGGTTAGCTACCAGGAGAAACTTTGCAATCAAGGTGGAAAATCATTGAGATCAGATGGTCTAGATGTCTATAATCCACTCATATAAGTACTACTCAATTAGTACCATCTGTATGCATAGTGCTGAAGTACATAATAATCAGTTACAATGCTTTCCTATATTGACATCTTTATAAGGCTTCCTCTTAAATATGGACCTGTTGCATACGCAGTACTATGTGTTAGAAATTGCATAAAGATTTGGCAGCATCTGTTTTCACACTTTGAGGGCAGTTGGACATCTTTCAAATGCAACCACTCTAAGACCAGGAGAAGCACAACCAAGCACATGGAGAGGTCTCATAGAGAACTGAGGCCTCGTTAAGAGTTCTGAGTGAGCTTCAAACCAACTCTTAGTATCATCTTAGCCATCATAGCAGTGAGGACATCTGAGAGTTGAGCCTGACAGTGATCAAGTCAGGTCAGTTTATTTCAGTTTCTGGAGAAAGGAACTGCCCCAAAGAGCCCTCCCCAAGTTGCAAAACACTGAGAACACAAATAAATGATTTCTCTTCTAAGTCACTGATTTTGAGGTATTTTCTTATACAGTGGTTTAAGACCTGGTCCTTGATTTCAGAACCCGTCTAACTAAAGATCTTTTAAGAAGAGACCCATGACCAGTACAATCTGTAGATATTTACCTGCCTGAAGGCAGCCAGGCTGAGCTACATAATTGCTCATTTTTCACCTACAAGAATTGATATTTGTTAGAACACAGAATGCAGAAAATACTTCCCACTTTGGAGTGAAAATGAAACTATTACGGAGCTTTTATGATATATTAAACTTCAAATCCATTTTCTAAAAAATGGAAAGAAATTTGGTTTATGACCTTCAATTTATATTTCCTTTTGAAATGGAAAATAGTAGTAATACTTCACTGTTGTCCTCAGAGGAGCCATAATCACTAACCCTTTAAGTGTAGTTTATGGTATGATTGGTATGCAATTCAAGGTATTTCATTAGGAAAGCATTACCAGAGCTAGCATATTGTTTTTTTTTTTTTTGCATGGTTTTACTATACAACTTAAGAGATTTATTTTGGCTTAAAATCCAGTAATAATAATGAATTCATTGTTTACTGTATTTGAAACTATCATGATATAGGATAATGGGTTTCCTCTCCATGAGGACCATAATTTGTGCCATACTCCCTTACAGCACATTTAGATGTGCTATATTTTCCATCAGATTCACAGATGAGTTTGATCCAAGAAAAGCACATGCATTCAATTTAGTTTTTAGTAATCTATACCCCCATGAATTTCAATCAAATACAGTTAAGAACAACAAAAAGCTTCCTGTGAAGTATAATGCTGTTAACTTCTTATATTGCCAGATGCATTTATACAAAAGAGGCTTTGGCAAAATTGTTATCATTTTTATTTTGATATTTTGACCTGAGTTTTTATTGGGAAATGCATGTGTTCACAAAAGGACTTTACCTAGAATCAGCTTGACATATGGGGCACTGGGTATACATTTTTATTTTAAATACTTTTTTTTTTAAAAAAGCCCTAAGAGTTCTCAAATCTATTTATTAATAAAGTAAAGTTGCTGCTGTCACTGTCTCAGAGATAGAAAAAATCTATTAAGCAGTTTAAAAGAAGGGAGGACAGGAAAGTAAAAAGACAAGCTACAGAGAAAATATTTGCAAATTATATTTAAAATGGGGTATCTTAATTTTTTCAATTTATATTTGCTTTCCCTTTGAAAACATGCAAGATGAATATTTTGTTACTAGATTCTGCTCTGAAAACACTATATTTTTTTTTGTTCTTTGTTCTCAAACAAGAAATTCAGAAAGGAGAAGCTGGAAGTAGGGATGCCAAACATCTAAGGGCCCAGAAGAACACGGGGTGGCCTGCAGGTGAGCTGGCTGTCTTGGGTTGCAGGCATGACTGAAGCAAGACAGTGGAAGGAGCTGCTTCCCCTGATCTATGCGCATCTGGTACAGTCAGGGTATATACGTGAGGCTCAGTCAGTGAAAGAGTAGAGGAGCCAGTAAAGATTCCTGCCTCAGCCTTTTACTCTTTTGGACATCTATACACACTGGCAACAGAACTCAGAGCTTCGCCGGAAGCTTAAGGCAGAGAAATGTGCAGCCCTGCAAGGCAAGAAGACCAAACATCAGACAGTTGCAGCAGCTCAGAGAGCTCAGAAGAGGAGAAGGAGGCAGAAGCCGAAACTGTCAAAGCCACCCCTAGACTCACATCTACCAATATCTCAGCTGTGGGGCAGGTTTGCCATTAAGCATGAAAGAGAAGGCCAAGTCAAAGCCCAAGAAATCTTCCAAGATAGTGAACTCTGTGCCCCATCCTGGCGCATCAAAATCAGTGGTCCATACACCTCTCTGGGAATATACCCAAGAAGTCAACAGAGCCCTCAGCAAATACTATCATGATGTCAGAAACACAGGAGGAAGGAAGTGTCCCGGGACACAGATCCTCTACCCAGCCTGGGACCATGACAGAGGGCCCAGCTGACAGCTCCTGGGAGGATGGCCTTTAGCTCCAGTGAGGATTCTTCCAGCTCCAGTGAGGATACCTCCAGCTCCAGTTATGAGACAAACATGGATGTGAAAGCCTCACCAGCTGCCACCAAGGAGTCTTCAGTGAAAGGGACAGCCCAAAGACCTGGGAAGTTGGAGGATATGACATCCCAAGTCAGAGGAGGAGCCATGACCACAACCTTGGAGGCCAAGAAGCCAATAAAGGAGTTGGAGAGCAGCAGGGAGCCATCTGTGAGTCATGAAGATTTCCCTGTAGTAATACCCAACCAGGATGGTACCTCCAAAACTGCCAGAGGCAAGGCCCTGACATCAAGACCCACTGAGAATGCAGAGGTGTCCTCAGACGGCAGTGGCAAAGAATGGCCATCAATCCAGGTGATTAAATCCTCTCTGATTTTTGTCAACCCTAATGGCCATAGTCCACCTGGCCCAGCTGCCACTCCTACACAGGCCCAAGGTGGGAACACCCTGAGGAAAGACAGGGTCTCTGATAGCACCACCCAACACTTCTCCTCTGAGAGCCAGGATGAGGACCCGATTCCTCCCACGCAGTCCTCCACTTCTGGCGGTCAAACCCCCTTGATGAAGAAGATTTTTGAAGGAGTCATCAGCAGAGTCCAGTGAGAATGAACTGGTGGCCCCTTCCCAGAGAAAGACCCTCGCCAATTACCAGGCTTCCAAAGTGATTGCAAAGCCAGATTGCAGCCCCTTGTTTTCCTCTACTCTGGTGAACAAAGATGACACAGACAGCAGACTGGAGTCTCAGCCAGCACGCACCATTACCTTTAAAACAGGTATAAAGTTAAGCCACCTCAGGCACCACATCTGTGAAGCCCACAAAGGGAGCCCAGAGCTCCATAGACTCAACACAGGCACTGCAGGGCAGCACCACCCAGTACTTCCTGGGGGTGTCCGGCCCCTGAATAAGGCCCAGGTGCGGGATGCTTTGAGGAAGGTTGTGACAGAGGTGCTGGAGCAGGAAAGGAAGAAGACTGCTGATGCTGCCAAGAACATCAGCAGGAAAAGCCAGAAGCGGAAGCTGTCAGGAGACCAGTTAGCTACCACAGCCCCCAAGAGCAAGAAAAAGCAGCTGGTGGCCGGAGAAGGCGGGGAGAGCACTATTTCTTCAGAAAAGGCCTCCAGGTCTTCCAAAGGGAAATCAATGAGAGACAAAGCAAAGAAATAGGGGAAGGGATATTTCATCTCCTAAGGGGCCAAGGAAAAGCCAGAAGGGGAGCTGGCAATGGTGAAGTTTGAGGGTAGAGGTCAAAATGACTCAAAAAGCAAAAAAGGGAAGAAGAAACCTGATAAAGATAAGGAATACAAGAACAAAAAGAAAAAAAAAGAAGAAAGCAAAAAAAAAAAACAAAACAAAACCCCCAAAAAAACCCTCAACCAAATATCTCAAATCACTTCTTCAGATGAAACAGAAGAAAAAGAAGACAGAAGAGCAGACTACGTGAGAGACTGGATACAAGACAGGGAGTTCCTAATGGAGTACGAACCATCTCTAGTCCTCTGACTTCTGCATTAGTGGCTTGAGACTCAATGTTTAACTTCTCCCTCTGCAGAAGAATATGGCAAATGCAGTATCCCCATGCTGCCCAAGCCTGTGAGCCTGCCAGAACCCTAGGCTGAGGAGGAGGGGCCTTGGGAGTTTGCCCCACTAACCCCATTAACACAGGGCACTTCATATAGATGTGTCCAATATATATTAAGTGACTTGTTTCTCCCTCAATACATCCAACATGTCCAAGGGCTGAGAATTCTCAACACTTTGCTCTGTAGACCCAGTGATGCCAAGTGTGTGCCCATCCCATGCACTTGGTCTCTGGCTGGCCCCAAGCCTATTCCTCTGGTTATGGCTTCTGTGTTTTGTTTTTTCTCTTTTTGTAAGAACTCAAAAGACTCCAAGGAAAGGTGAAAAAAAAAAAAAGAAATTCAAACTCCTATATTATATAGAAATTTATGCAATATTTCCATCAAATTTTTTTACCTAATATTTATATTGAAAATCATAACCTATGAAGGTAAATCTTTAAAGATGCAATGATATTGAGATGGATCTTTGGAATCAGCTTGTGTGTATGAATGTTCAGGATGCTGGGGATTAAACCCAGGACCTCATCATGTGTGCTAGGCAACAGCTCTGCTACTGAGTGACATGCTCAGCCTATGGGATCAGATTTAAAATGATATCAACAATAAAGATGGTATGTCCCTGTAATAGTCTTCTTTTAATTTCCGTGACCAAAATATCTGACAAGAATAACTTAGAGGAGGAAAACTTTATTTTGGACTCATAGTTTCAGAGTTCCAGGCCATGGTAGACAGATTTCTTTACCCTGGGCCTGAGGAGAAGCAGAGCATTATGGCAGAAGAGTATGACAGAGGAAGGCAGCCCAGAAGATGCTGTCCAAGAAGTAGAGAGAAAGGGAGGAGTTGGGCGAACAAGATGTAATCTCCAAGGCACACCATCAGTGATCCACCTCCTCCAACCATGTCCACCTGCCTATGATTAACACACAGTCAAAAATATTAGAATTAATCCACTGGCTTGTGTACAGCTCTTGTAATTTAATAATTTCTCCTCTGAACATTCCTGCATTGTATAACAGGAGCTTATTGTGAGAGACTGCATTTAATTTGGTAGTTGGGTAAAATAAAACTTTTTTTCTATGTCTTCTTGGGATGTAATTGTGCTGTTTCTACAAAGTTCATGTCTCAAGTAGATCTGAGGGGAAAGATCATGTTGAAATCCTCATTACCTCCTTTAATTTTTAAGATAATTTTATTCACATACAAGACAAGCCATACATAGGTTCTTAGCCCCATCAACTGTAAGTTAAACAAAAGTCCCAGGCAGAAACTTGGCTACAGGGAGTATATATCTCATTAAGACTCAAAGAATATGTATGAAACCTACCATTCTATTAAGCTTTATAAAATTAAGGTTCAGAGTTCATACTGAGATTAAACATTCATTATTAGAGTCATTAGGAATTATAAAGTCATGGTTGGAAATGTAAATGTAACTGTAAGGGATGGAGATTTACTAATAGATATTTTATAACTTTTTATTTTATTTTTTATTACCACTTTAGAATCTGAATGATTTTTCTAAAGAGAAAAAAGCAAAACACTATTTAGTTTCATATTCATTGAGTCAGGTCATGATAGAAAACGTTTTGTAATGCTAAAATTATTAATAATATATCCTGTATTTTTAACAACTTCTGACACTTTTGTTTTCTATATTTTTGTTGCCCTACATAAAAATGGCAATTTTAAATAGATCAGAAAATATTTTTGAATCAGATATTATTTTCCTAAATAATAGACTCATAAGCAAATATATTGGGAAATATTTTACAACTTCCAAATCTTCAAAATTATCTTAACCTTATAAATAATATTTGAAAATTTACAGTTTTTCCTGGACTTCTTAAGCAGAGAATTTGTATAGACCTGTAAAGAATGAGCCCTTCCATTTTCTGCAGCCTTTATATATTAAATGACCTCAATTAAAAAATTGAAAGTGTTTCATAAAATATTTTGTATCTTTTAGAAGGCATTGTTGAGCTACTAAAATATTAAGAAACTAATTCATTTAAAGAGCATTTGCTCAGAATCGCATCTTGAATTTACTTTTTGCTGCCAAGACATAGGAGGAAAGAGAGAAAATTCAGGAAAAATGCTTTCTGCACTGGAGAATCTAGTATCAGATAGATCCACTTCAATAAGCTAGAAACTAAAAAGGTGAAAGTTTTATGAATAAAGGATTTAGAAGGCTGGAGATGTAGCTCAGTGGTGGAACTCCTGCCCTTAGTCATTCATAACCATAGGCAGGTTTTCCAATGATATAGCTTTATTTGTGGGTTCTTTAAAAAATTGAAATTTATTAGCTGAAAGTACTTTGCAATTCATCATGCCCTCCAGAACCTAAAGTGAAGAAAACTCAGATCCTACCTGGAGAATCCTGTCTGCAAGCCAGGTTTCAAAGATTCTTCACAGAAAAAGAAAAAAAAAAATCCAAGGAATACGAACCTCCAATGAAACTCATGAACCAGAAAACCAACAAGGAACAAAGTTTTAGATCCAACAGGGGAAAACTGGCTGTATCAAAACATAAGAGCATTTCAGATATTTGACTATCAAACTGTTATGGTTTGAAATATTCCCAGTAAGTTCTTGTGATAGACAATGCAGGAACATTCAGAAGTGAAATGAATGAACTATGGGAGATGTAATATAATCAGAGGATTCATTCATGATGAATTAGTTAAGGACTACTGATTGGGTGGAAACTGCAGGCAGGTGGGGCATGGGGGTCTGCCTTGGGCATTATATCTTGTTTCCCTGGTTCCTCCTTCCCTCTCCCTCTCTCTGCTTCCTGGCTGTCACAAAGTGAGCAGCATTTTTTCTCTTTCATGTCCTTCCACCAGGGTGTTCTGCCTCACCTTGGGCACAGGTTGATTGAGCCCACCAACTATGGATGGAAACCCTGAAATTCAGAGTCAAAAAAAAAAAAAACCAACTTTTCCTCCTCTTAGTTGTCAGCGATTCTGGTTACAGTGATGAAAAGCTGATTAACATGAAAACCAAACATATATTTGAAAAAAAAAAGACAACAAAGATATTAACAGGTAATATGACTTTCTGATATAGTAAGCACAGGAAAAACTAGATTAATTTTTATACTATTATTAATAAATATAAAGTCATTTAAAAAGAGTTACTTTTTCACATAGTTATGAAAGTAATATTTACAAATGGACTAAAAGACAATTAGAATAAAGTCTGACAAAGTTCTCTAAGATCTTTATAAAAAACTCAAGTGCTGAAATACACTGAAAGGATATAAATAATTGGAAAAACACAGTATGTTTATAGTTTGAAAGATGCCATATATTTATGATGTTAATTTTCCCTAAAATGATCTTAGATTTAATAGGACTATTTTGGAATTTGATAAATTAAAATGTCAGATTCTAAAACTTACATAGAATGACAAAGGACCAAGTATAACTAAGGTATTTATTTATTTATTATTTTTAATATTATTTTTTAGATATAGTTGGACACAATACCTTTATTTCACTTATTTATTTTTATGTGGTGCTGAGGATCAAATCCAAGGTCTTGTGCGTGCAAGGCGAGTACTCTACTGCTGAGCCACAACCCCAGCCCCTAACTAAGATATTTATGAAGAAGAAAAAGCTAGAAAGACTACATAAATTACCAAGAAGAAAACCTTGTTCATAAAATACAAGTTACTATGGACACAGTATGATAAAACTAATTTTGAGTAAATAGTGATAGGATAATTGTTTTTCCATGAAATTGGGTTCTTTTCTCAACTCTCGTGCAAAAAAATCAACTCTAGTTGAATTAACAGTTAAATGTGTAAGACAACAATATAAAACCTTGGAAAATAGAGAATAACATTCTTATGAACATGAGATTGTGATTGTTCATATTATACATAATAAGAACAAATAATAAAAAAGTTATTGATACACATAATAACATTTAAAGCTGTTATTAAAAGATACGAAAATGTATGGAGCTGGGTACAGTGATGCATGCCTGTAATCCCAGTAACTCAGGAGGCTGAGGCAGGAGGATCATGAGTTCAAAATTAGACTTATCAACTTATTGAGGTCCTAAGCAACTCAGTGAGATCCTGTTTCTAATAAAAAATACAAAAAAAATGGGTGGGGATGTTGCTCAGTAGTAGAGTGCCCCTGGGTTCAATACCTGGTAGCAAATATATATATATATATAATTTATATATATTTATATATGTGTATATATCTCTATATCTACACACAAAAATACAAATAATGTATGTATGTATATATAGAGAGAGAAAGAGAGAAAGAGTGAGCGAGAGAAAGAGAGAGCATGTGCAAAAAATTGCAACTGATTAAGATCAGTAAATTATATAAATAACCTCCATAAATCAATAATAAAATCAAGTAACGTTCATTGTATGGTATTTATTCATTCAACCTCCATTCCATTCCGTGCTTAGCATTTCTTCTTGTAACTTAGATCCTATAAAACAAAAAACTGCGTTTACCAGATTACCAAACAAAAACCTGCATTTACAAGATTACCACATAGCCAAGTTTCCTGGATGTTTATCCTCCTTCTACTTCTGCTCTCTCCACTTTGTCTTTCTCTCCCCACAGATTCACTAAGGTATAAATTACTACAATAAATCCATTCATTTCAAACATACAATCTAACAAGTTATGGTATTGTTTGTAGCTTTTTATACATAACCAAGGTATATAATGAAACATTTACCTCAAATTATCTTTTGCACCATTTTTTCAATCAATCCCTAATCCAACTGCCAGACCCAGGCAACATTTATCTTCTCTCTGTTGTAATAATGCTGCTTTTTAAAGATATCAAAAAAAAATAAAATGATATAAGATATCCTGTTTTGTGTATGAACTCTTTTGCGTGGCATGCTTTTAAAATTGTATCAATAGCTGTGTCTTTTTTATTGCTGAGCAGGATTTACTTTGTTAGAATATATCACAACTTGTTCATCCATTCACTTCTTGATGGACATTTGGTTTGTATAATAATGTTGTACTATTAAAAATAAAACTTTTATGACTATTTGTTGCCGGGTTTCTGTTCTCATGACTAAAAGGCTCAGGGGTCACTCCAGTTAAACTGGGCTAACTGGGCTGCACAAAATAACCACACAAGAGACACAAATACCTTTTTCTTTGGGTTCGCTGTGACGGCTCCTCTGACCTTAAGGGTCCGCAGAAAGAAAAGAGAGTGAGAAGAGCATACGCTGACCCCTTTTATTGAGAAGAAGCTATTCAAATGAGGCAAGGGTCAGGTTTCAGGGGGCTGAGTCTATCTCTATAATGTCCACTGTCAGCAGGTTGACTGACACGTGGGTAGACTACACCCAAGGGCACAGTAAGAGAAGGGGACACACACAAGGCACTTCCATGGAAGATTTTATCCTAAACAGGTCAAGGGGTTATATTACAAAGAAACAGGTGAGTGTAGCTTTACCCATGGAGCTGTAGCAAGACACACCCATGCACCTGACCCTGGAACCCAAGAAGGGTGGGGAAAGCTCTGCCACATTTCTGCGACTGAATGCCTCAGCACCCAGCCAGGGAGTGTGACTCAGTCACTTGCAAGGTTGGTCTTCCACAATTTGTGAACCAATCTTCATCTAGATCTATAATTTTATTTTTCTTGGTAAATACCAGGAGTGGGATGTCTGGATCATATGGGAGGTATATGTTGAAATTTTTAAGAACTGTTAAACTATTTCTCAAAGTAGCTATACAATTTTTTTTCTTCCCACCAATAGTGTATTAGTGTTCCAGTTACTCCTTAGCCTTGCCAACACCTGGCATTATCAATTTTTTTTTTTTTGTACCAGGAGTTGAACCAATGGCACTTAATCACTGAGTCATATTCATAGCCTATTTTCTATTTCTATTTTTGAGACAGGGTTTCACTAAGTAGCATAAGGCTTTGCTAAGTTGCCAAGAGTGACTTGCACTTGAGATCCTCCTGCCTCAACCTTCCTAGCTGCTGGGATTATAGGCATGTACCACTACATCTGGCACTGGTCTTTTAAATTTTAGCCATTCTTTTTCACTCTTTAGGGGAATCACTAAAAAAGGAATGCAAAATCTACAGCTAGAGGGACAACAGGGCTGCCAAAGGACACAAAAGTTCTGTTAGGAAGTATAAATTCAAGAGATCTGTTGTAGCTCTTGTTGATGATAGTTAACAATCTATTGTGTACTTGAAAATTACTAAGGCAGTAGATTTTAAGTGTTCTCACAACAAATGGTATGTGAGTTAATGCATGTGATAAATAGCGTAGTTTAGCCATTCCATAGTGTGTGTGTGTGTGTGTGTGTGTATCTCAAAACATTTGTGTAACAAATGTGTATACTTTTCACTTGTCCAATAAAAACAAATAAATAAATAAATAATAATTTTTAAAAGTCAGTAGGGCTTTTAAACAAATTGAGTTTGAGAAATTGGTAGAGATATGTAAAAACAAGAAGAAAACACCCAAAACAACAATATTGACATATTTTACATCATAATCAAAGTGTAAAACTTAATACTGTCATATTTTGAGATGCAAATACTTTATGACCATGTCTAGACAAAGATATTTTAGATACAACATGTAAATCATGATCACCACAATAAAAATTGACAATAGCTCTATTTTAATCATAAATGCTTGTTGAATTTTGCCACTTAACTTTTTCCTTCTCAGTACCTCCCATGTTTGTGTCATGTTTAATTCCTATAATAGCTCTCTTCTTTAAATACATATAGTGGCTCTGCTTCCATACCTGAGCTCTAATTGATTCTGCTTTCTGACCAATTTCTCTTCCAGGGTGCACTACTGCATTACATCAGGGACACATGTAATTTATGGCATGATTCCCTAATACTATGTAGAGAAGATCAGATATGTTAGTAGTAATGCCTACTACATATTTATAGGCAATATGAATAATGTCATATTGCCTATAAATATGTAGTAGATCCTTGAATCTTTTTTTCAATCAGTCCCTAACCTAGTTGCCGGACCCATGTAATACTGTTATAATAGCATGTTCTTTTCTAGATACCCTAAAGATAGAATTATATGCTCATAATCTTTTTTATGACCTCTTTCACACAGCATGATGTTTTTTAATTTTACCCATGATTTCTGTTTATAACAACATGAAAAACGTGTAACATTTTTCATTTCTCAAAAAGGCTGATAAAGATATTAATTATCAAGAACTAATAATTTTGAATACATGTTTAAAATGACATTTTAAATCATGAAACAATGACTTGCAAGAAGTTGACAAATCTGCCTTTATAGAGATATTTATTATTTATATACTCTCTCAATAATATAATAATTAAACAAAATCTAGTAAGGATATAGAAGTTTAAACAGTAATTATAGCCAACTCAACTTAGTTGACATTTATAATCTACAGTAGAATAGCAAATTTGTTTAAAGTGTTTTGGAATATCTACCATGACAGATACTATTTTAGGCGGCCATAGAAAGTTCAAGTAATTTAAGAAGATCCAAATCTAATAAAGTATGGTTTCTGACTGTGATCATAATAAAATAGACATAAGTACCAATGATACCTGGAAAATCTCCAAATACTTGGAATCTAAGTAACACACATAAATAACTCATATTTCAAAAAAGAAATATGTCAGTATATTGATCTATAATGACATATGATTAGAAATAAATCAATCTGAATAGCCTTATATCTATTGAAAGAAATTTAATTTTGAGTTAGAAAAATCCCTCATAAAGAAAACTTCATGCTCAGGGGCCTTCAATTTCATTCAACATTAAAAAGGATACCAATTCTAATTAAACTCTATGAGAGAATCAAAGAGGAAGTCAGCTTCATATCCTGATACCCTCAGCCTAATTACCCTGATACTAAAACTAGAAAAGACATTGCAGGAAGGGAAAACAAATAAAAATAGATGCAAAACTTCTTAACAAAATTTTAGCAAAGAGATCATAACCATATATAAAAATAAATATATGTAATACATCCTTATAAAAATTTTAGGAAATAAAAACTAATATGCAGAACTATAAGTAACTGGGTTTAGCCATTCCACAGTGTATACGTATATCAAAACATTTTGGCCAGTTGTTGGCAAAGGTTAAAAGGGAGTTGTGGGGACAGTGATTTACCAAGAGGCACAAGGAAATTTTAGGTTGAAGAATATGAAAATTGTATTTATTTGTTGAGGCTTTCATGGGTGCATACATATATCAAAACATAAAATTGCATGCTATAAAATGAGCAGTTTATTGTACACAAATTATATATCAAAAATATAAAATAATAGAAATCAATTTTTCTAACTTTTTATATATGCATAAAATTAGATTTCTGAGATTTCTTTCAGTTCTAAAATTCTTTGAATCAACAATAAAGTTGCATATTGTAGTGACAGAGGAATCTGCTCATTATTTGTGCATTCAGTAAATTATCTCTTACTCTACTTTATTAATATGCACATTTTCAAACAGTTTAATTTTTAATGAACAAGAAAGCTGAGAATTTTTAATGAAATTAGAGCTTATAACTCAGGGTCAAATTTGTGAATTTCAATTTATATTTACCTAAAACATATTTGTTATCTTTTTTCCTGTTTAGTTTTGTCTGCACAGTTTCTTGGAAATTCCAGAAAAGAGCTGGTCTTTAGACAGTAATGGAAACACACCTGGAGAAGCACACTTAATTACATTAAAATAGATAAAATAATTTGAGAAAATACAGTATTTTAGAGATTAAGTCCAAAGCTCTGATTTTTTAGTTTAGGAAAGTGAGACCCAGGGAACTTATATACGCTGAAGGAAAATAACTGTGGTAATAACAGCTTAGAAGTCCTGATCAATCTGTTCCATATGTAGAGTCATACTCTGTCTACCTCAAATAATGATACAACTTATTTCTTGGGGTTTAGGAAAAAAATTCTCCTCTATCTTTCCCTAAATTTAGAACGAGATAATTTCATAGTTTGAAAAATATATTCCTGATAAAAAAAATTGGTAAAACCAATTCAAACAACTATAAGGAAAAACTTATTTTCTACAAAACAGCAACAGAACCAATGCCTTCTCACAATAACTTGTCTACCTCAGGACACTAATTGTGAGCAACAAAGTGAAGACAATTAGGGTAGATCTATAAGGAATTGAGTCAGTCAGTAGTTAACTTGTCTTCCAGTTTTTTTTTTTTTTTTTGGTAAGTGTTTTATTAACAGTCCTTCAAGAGGTATCATCAACTCTAACAATTTCTTCACAATGTCTCCTCCAGGATTTATTGTCCAATACTATATGTACTCACATGAGATAAAAAGACATTTAGATTTTGATGGCTCTGAAAATTACCTTTCATTTTCAGCAGAAAAAAATCACTTAATGGAAGCCTTTTTCTTAAACCAACAAGCACCACAGAGTTAAGTGGACCCTAACAGATGGAGCAGATGGAGCCGGGACAGAAGCAATAATGGAAAGCAGGAGGGGAAAGCCAGAGAGTCCTGGAGGCAAGGAACACAGATGACTATTTTTGGTTTGGGGCTCTTTATTACATTTTTATCAAGTATAATTTACCTGTCTTACATTTAACCAGCTCAAGATTTCATCAAAAAGTAACATCATAATTTAGGAACTTGCCATCAGCTTGTCTGGAAGGTCTAATTGTTTTATAATCTAACAATAAAAGAGCCATACGCATGGGTGTTCATTCTATTAGGGGTTTTAAGACCAGATTTTAGGGATCCACATCAAGTAATACATTCCTCATTATTTGGCGTGTTTTCCTGAAGCATGCCATCTGCTTCTCTTTTTATAGCCGTAGGTATTTTTTTTGTCTGGAACACATTCCTTTATATACTGTCTCATCCTCTTAGCCATTCATTTGTTTCAAAACTTTAGAAAAATAGTTTTCATGTTGAAATAAAATAGACAAACTATTTTGCCTACAATTTATACTCTTTGGAGAATACTAAGGATAAACAAATGATTCTCAGGTAAATCCATAAGGAGAGGAATGTTCTAGTGTTAAAAATGTACAAATTATTATGCTGAATTATTAGATAAAAATTGCAAAAATCATGTACAGAGTCTAGGGGATTTATATTTTTGTTTATTTGGGGTTCTGTTTATTTTTATTTTATATTTTAGGTGTTGAAACCAAAATATTGGAAAAATATGTTTTAGAAACACTGTCTAGTTTGCCCTTTGATGCTAAAAATCACTACTCTTGGTTTATTTAAAAAGCAAACGGTAAATTAGTATGACCAGAGAAGGCAAGGAATCAGAAATCTTATGTCTCCTTACAATGTTGGTAATGATGTTGTGAGTATAAGTCACAAATCTTTCATTTATTCTCAACAGATAATAGTCTCCCCCGCCCCTCATTTTTGCTACATAGAAACATTTTGGTTCAATGGTTCACTACCTATAAATGACTTGGGAAGTTGAAAAATGCAAGATGAGGATGGCAAATAAACTTTTGACAAAAATAACCAGTAGGGAGAATGGAAAAATGCTAAAATTGGAAGAGGGATTCACTCTCCCAATTCTGAAAAGGAAGACATTTTTTATCTGTAAAGAGTAGTCTAAGATTTGTCTAAAGACTAGCATGGCTTACAAAGCCTACCATGCTACTACAAAAAACTCAATATCAGCCTGCTCCAAGCCAATTTTTACATGGATGTTTAGCTCTGTAATACTGCTTAGGTTACCAGATTATCCATTAGACTCACAATGCCACAAACAGAAGGAAGTGAAGGAATGACCAGAGACAAGGTAGATTTTGAAGCCTGAATGTATACAGAGCTGGTTGAGCTTTACAATAGTTTTCTGTACATTAAGAATGGTGGCGTCTGGATAGCAGAATCAGGGCAGAGGAATACATACTGACAGTATGGGACACAAAAGGACCAAGTTTATTAGTTTAAGCAATATTGTAAAGTGCAGACAGCAAGGTATATAGAATTAGGAGGCTTGAGAGCTTGAATCCATATCTGACACCTACTAGTAGACACTGAGGAGCTTTGCAATCATGCAAATTTATATATAAATATTAGCTATTATTAGTTTTATTTAGAAGCTCTACATCTTAGTTAATGCAATATATTTATTCTGGATTAAAAAATAATAGGTTATTGCTGACACAAAATTAATTTGTAAGTTAAAACTTTTTTTCTATTCCTAATCTGCTGTAATGATAAATCTTCATAGATCAATCAGGTTTAAATGTAATCTAACAAAAACTGGATAATAACTTTAGAACACCTTTATCATTTCAGTTCATAAAGCAAAATGCAATTTATTCAATACCAGCATGGACTTGGTACCATTTAGAAGGAAGGAACAATTCTATTTCCACATTTTATTTCAGTTGGAAAACAATTAGCACAGGTAAACATACATCTTTACATGCAGACGAGATACTTGTTTAGAGCCTCATCTATTAAGCATGTCATTTTTAGACATTTATCTCCTAGTATAGCCTCTGAAAAATAAAAGAAGATTATACAAGCTTTTGATTTTGTTCATTCATTTCACTAATTGTGGCTAATTTGCTATCTTGACTACTGTTATTTCCTGGAAACAAAAATAGATATTTCCCTGTATCAATTTAGAGGACAAAGAAAAGCTTAGTTGACAACTCAAATTCTTCCAAAATTTTCCTCATAAGCATACTTTAGATATTTTCAAATTAAATTCTTCCTGGCCAAGTCACACAATGATGTTATTAAATACAAAAATGAGATTACACTAAGTGCTATAATGATATCTCAGGAAGGACAAGAGTCATATCGTGCCCAGTTTATTACATTAATTCAAGAGTACTTTACCTACATGGAAGCTTATTGGCTTTTAACATATGTTCTGATTCAGCTGTAACACTACACTGAGGAAGTCAGAGGATTCCCAATGAATGTTTTTCAAGAGCCTAAATATCAAAGCTGTATCTACCACAAATGAGTAAAAATTATTCATTCTATTGCCAAGAATGATTTTACTTATTAGGTAAATATTGAGTACAGACTTTTTGCCAGCACTTTCTAAGAGCTGAGAACTTGGTATCAGAGTTATCAGGAATTAAACACCAACACTATTCTTAGTTTTGTTTGCTTGCTTTTAGAAGGTAGTGGGAAGGAAATACATCTTATTTCCATGTCAGTGAACTGAACAAGATAACCATATGACACAATACTGGGGTAGCAGGTGTTACCTTATTAGAAAAATGGGGTTGCTTTACAGAATACTTTTAGAAATATGCACATATTACAGAATATGCACATATTACAGTCCTAACCATTAGGACTGAGCCCATGTGCTCACTTTTTTCAACAAAACCATCTGTATGAGCTATTTTTTTTTCTTGACTGCTTAGTTTGACCTTTGAGAAACCAAAGGGCCCAGGAGTTTTCATGACAAATTGGAGCAAAGCAGTGAAGTAGTAAAAACCTTCTTGTTTGTACATTCCCTGTGGCCTTGTAATTAACACCCAATTATTCACCACAGTTTGAGGAATGTGGAAAATGTGCTGAGTAGACAGAATAAGAGTGGGATCATGGGAATCTGAGCTTTTCGTTGTTTTATCTCCTTTTATGTATTCTGCTGCTGTTGTTATAATGTTGTTGTTGATCAAGTGAATTTATGGTTCACAAAGATTATAAGCACCATATCAAACCGAAATTCTAAAACAGACAATTCCTACTGTATTAAGGTAAAACAAAACTCATTCTGAACTATTAGAAAGGAATTGTAAGGCCAATATATTTCTCTCCAAGCACACTCAACAGGTAAGTTAGACTCATAAAAAAAGCAGAAGTGTTGGCTGATACATTTTTATTAATTTAAAAGATTTATTAAATGCTATGGGCACTATTGTCATGGGAAATGAAAAGTACTCAAATGAATTTTTTTAAAGAGAGAAAATAAATAACCTTTCAAAGTACAATTTATATCCCTATTTATTAAATCAATAAATCAAATAGATAATAAGCAGTGGTATATATTCACTAATTCTGCAGAACAAATTACACATTGCCATATATATTAAAATCTAACTTACAGATAAAGGATTTTATTCTTGTTCTCAACATAATAACTCTATTTGACCTATCAATTGCTCTTTAATGATATTTAATATTTTTATAATATAAGATGATTTATGCATAGTTGGGGTTTTGTATGTTTTTTGAATAATCCATCAAGCACCTTGAAACCCTCAGTGAAACCCTAGTTATTAAGTAACTAGACACTTAGCATAGGATGTGAGAAATATTTGCCTTTTTCACCTATTGATTTAAGCATGTAAGAATGTATTAGTGCTTCCTTAAAGGTATGGTAAATATTATCAAGTGGCCTATTGTTAAAGAGAGAGCTTGAAACCCCCACTTTTTTTGTACATAAACTCTTTGTGTTCCACTACAATAGGAAAGTACCATCAGTCATAGGATAACAAATATAGGTGTTTTTTGTTTACCTGTTTGTTTTTTACCACCCCCCCACATCACATTGTTACACACTAATGATGCTTCCACATTGCCAAAAGTGGTAAAATTAACTATCAGTAGAATTAGGATTCTATAGATAGAAGTTCTGAGCTCTATGCTCAAAGATAATTTTTTTTTAATAAAAAGTACTCAAGTAAATTTTTAAAAAAGAAAAAATAATAACTATTCAAAGTACAATTTATATTCCTATTTATTAAAACAATAAAACAAATTGAAAATAAGCAGTGGTATATATTCATTAATTCTGAACAACAAATTACCTAATTAAAAAATTTATTTATTATTGATTTTCAGTACATAAAAATGTGACACAAATATATGTAATACAAATAATATACTATGCAAATTAACACCTACTGAATTAAAAAGACTGGTAAATTTCATATTTCTATCAATCTGATTCATAGTTAAATGACATATTTATGACAGAGTACTTGGCTCTCTGGACAATGCAACAGAAATAGAATTGCTTTTTATCATTAACAAATTTCTAAATAAGATCTGAGAATACTTTAAAAATGTATCATTAAATGTTAACATACATATATATATATATATATATATATATATAACAGCAGATGATTAATACTGACAATTCTTAGAATATGCTATTTATTAGAGCTTGAATTTTCAGGGAAATTTTCCTGAAACACAGGTTCTCACAGTGTATTCCCTGGGCCAGCAATATCAGCATCACTGCAATTTATAAGAAAAGCAAACTCTTGGGTCCCACCAGAAACCTAACAAATCAGAAACTCTGGGTGTGGAATCCAGAAATCTGAGTTTTAACAAGCCCTCCAGGGGATCCTTATATATACTCAGGTTTGAAAACCACCAATCATTACATGAGGTTTCAGTAATAATTCCAGAAAATGATGCAGTTGAGAGCCTGTGGCAGATATATAAGGCAGAAATTCATAGTTTTAAAGAATTCAAAGTAGGTTCCCTTCATTCACAATTGGGACTTAGTTAGGATAATACCCAGAGACACATGCATTTGGAATTCTCAGCAATAACACTATATATAGAAATAAAATTACTTAGTTTGTAAAAATAATAACATTTCTTTACAAATTAAAAAAATTAAGAAAATTACTTAGTTTGTAAAAATAATAACATTTCTTTACAAATTAAAAAATGTTTCTGCTTCCTAGTTTTGTTTTGAAAGTATTATTTCAAATAGGAAATATTTTATAAGTAGAGATTATATAGGTTTGTGAATTTCAGTCAAAATAAAATTAACAATTCCTCTTCTTTATACTTGAAAATACGCATTTGAGAGAAAGAGGTGGTTCAAAAAAGGATTTTAAATATGTACAAAATAATACAATGCCCAGAGAATAATTGAGATTCATTATATATCCCTGTACATATGGCATCAACCTTTAAAAATAAAAAAGCAACTATTTTTAACCACTCTATTTCTTAAACACTAAAAGAATTTCACTCATTTTTGTCATGTGTTATATTTGTCATAAGTATTTTTATTGAGATAAAGACTAATATTCCTTAAGAACACTTTCAAACAAGCATTTTAAATTAACCAGAAAATCTAATATACTGGAACATTATGTTAGCTAGAAGGGAAGGATTTTTATTGTGTGAAAAAAAGCATGCATTATGAATTTCAATATTTTCTCATAGTCTTTCTATTGATGATCACATGAGTGGCCACATCATAGTACTTTTAACAGTTGGAGTGCATAAAAGTCAATTAGCTCTTACCAGAGTGAGATGAACCATATGTTTGAGTTAATTAGTTCTCTTTGTTCTTAAAATGTTTTTCCTAACTCCTAGTTTGTCACATTCTACTCCTTCTCCTACTCCTTTGCAGTCCTTCAAACAGCTGAAGAAACATATTTTAATGAAATACTGCTTTAAAAAACAGATAAAAAATTTTGGAACAACATATTAGCCTATTTGCTTCCAAAGTTGTTATCATATATGTAGTTTGTGGTTAAATGTCAACATTCAAGAATATTAAACATGTTGCAATTCGATTGGACAACAAAACATTTTCCAATTTAGCTTAGTTTGTACATATATGGTCTAAAACTTTTCAAAAGTAAAAAATGGGAGCACTTGCTAAACCATATCATTTTATTTATAATAAATAATACAAAAAGATATCTAACCATGAGCTTTTTGTTAAATCCATTGAACATTGCAAAATTGTGGAGATTGATTCATAAATCTATATTTGAAGATTCCTGTAATGTGAAGAAATTGATGAAGGAGGTCACAGTACCAGAATGATCTTAGTTTCCCCTCCTTCACTTTGAGGCTCTGGGGAAATAACTAAATATTTAAATTATGATTATATCATCTACAAAATGAGAGAAGGATAGTAGTGCTCTGCTCACTGTATGGCTGTGGTGAATAAATGACTACATCTAATAGGATTGCCTGGTACAGTCTGTGTTTTAGAAATGTTGATGTGTTAGTCAGCTTTCATTACTGTAACCAATACCCGACAGAATCGATTTATCAAGAGAAATGGTTTATTTTGGCTCATGGTTTTAGAAACTTAAGTCCATGATTGTTCCACTGCTATGGGCGTGTAGAAGTGCATCATGGCAGGAACACACGGTCTGTCAAAGCACAGCAGTTCACCTCATGGCCATAACTTGAAAAATGTGGAAGGGGAATGGGTAAGGTCCCACTATTATCTTCAAAATCATGTCAAAAATAACCAGAAAACCCCATACTAGGTCCCACTTCTTAGTTTGCCATCTCCCAACAGAACCATTCTGTGGAGCAAGCCTTCTACACACTGGCTATTGGGGGAAATATTCCAGATCCAAACTATAGCTTTTTATTGGTGTTTTAATTATCTAATTAATGAAGCCTAATTTGTTTTAATTTTAAGAAAAAAAAATGAATGATTGGGGAATTTTTGGTTGTTACAGCTGTTTGTGGAAGGACTATTGTTATCTAATATGTAGAGTCAAAGAATGCTGTTAAACTTCCTTTAATGTATATAGGGCAGTTCTTTCTATAACCAGCAAAGAATTTTTGACTCCAGATGTCAATAAGGCTGAAATTGAGGAATGCTATGATATAAAATGATTTGATCCTGAACCTCACACTGTATTTTAATAGCTCTTCCAAAGTAATAAAACATATATATATCCATATGGTAATTCACTTGATATTTGAATTCTAACAAATACAATTATATTGAACAATTTATTATACAATGTAATAGTTATTTCAGATACATTTTCTAAATAAACTGTTGAAGAAAAATCAGTCTACTTTATGTCTCAAAGTGAAACAATCATCCTCATTTAAAACTTAAATTATGATTCCATTATTGAGGTCAGACTATAGAGTCCTGATTGTGCATTTTTGAAAACAAATATTCAACTGTTCATCCTGGTAAGTCATAATTTCATAGCAGAATGATTCATGATGATACATGTTCATGATTAAAAAAATATGAGTATGTACATTTTTTAAAAGTTACTTTAATAATACAGTGTACAGTAAGGTCACTATAAGAATCCTCAATGCCCTACTTCTTCTCTCAGGATGAATCTCCTCTGTATAGAATCTGACTGCTTATAACTTCCATAATTACCACCTCAAACCATTGCACTTTCCTTTCCTGCTGTATCCCATAGAATATTTATATATTTTTTTAAATTTTATTTTATTTTTTAAAAAGAAAAGGAGAGGGAGAGAGAGAATTTTTTTTCTTAATATTTATTTTTTAGTTTTCGGTGGACACAACATCTTTATTTTATTTTTATGTGGTGCTGAAAATCAAACCCAGCGTCCCATGTGTGCCAGGTGAGCGTGCTACTGCTTGAGCCACATCCCTAGCCTCTGCTTCTTATATTTTAATGTAAAGGAAATGATATTCCTTATTTTCTCAAATCATTGAGTCGTATCTCACCCAATTCAGAGCAGACAGAGAAGTACAGGATGGCTACAAGAACCTACCCAGCCCAGCCTCTTACTTCTCTGACCCTTTCCCTGGGGTGCTCTCTCTCCCTCCTCTCTCTGCTCCAGCCAGGTTGCCTGCTGGCTGAAAAAGATTGCTCTTCTTGGAATATTTCAACCAATAGATCAGGAAATCATTTGATCTTTCTTTTTACACGCCCCACCCCCAAACTCCTTCTGCTGAGGATTGAGTGTCTCAACTCTGCCTACTTTCAATATTTGCCACCTTCTCAGTGAGGCCTTCTTAAAGTAACTATGAAAATTGCATCTTCAAATGCAACTTCTATCTAGCATCATCTCCCCACCAATCTTTATTTACTACCTCATTTCTTTCTGTAGCAATTGTTCCGATCTGACATATGTTTTACTCATTAATCTGTTTATTGTTTGTCACCTCATTTTAGAAAGTGAACTCCTTTAGAGCAGAAATTCTTTTTGTTGTTGTCATGGTTCTGTATTTATAGTTTTTTTTTTTCTTAGTGTCTTGAACAATTCTCCACACAGAGTAGGAGTAAGGCCTTTCTCTAATGTAGTAATTTTACTTTAAGAAGAGCTGCATTATTAAACCATGTTGAAATACTTTTTCCTTCCTCTAGAGCATCATAAATAGAAATTAAATATAGGCCACATATGTAGTTTTTAATATTCTAATATTTAAATATCCACATTTAAAAAGGTAAAAAATAAAAGTAAAATAATTCTATCCAATTGAGTATTTTGAGTAAGTCTATAATATATTTTAACCTTCACACATGTCCTTTTGGACTAGGCACATTGCAAGTGCTCAACGGACACATGTGACTACTGGCTGCCACGTTAGGCAGTGGAGCTTTAGAGTGAGACCTACATGCTATTATTACTCAGTGGTCCTAAGCTGATGTCTACAAATAGAGAACATATATTGTTACCATCTGATGAACACTTTATATATGTTTGCATAAAACATAAAATGTGTGTTTTATCAAACCAATTTTTGAGATTTCTATAAGTAGTATCATTATATTTAAAAAGATGTGTGCCAGAATTTACATATTTTAATAGATTTGTGAATTAAGGAGTTAGGCTTTACCTTAAAGCTTTTTGCTTTTGCCCTATTTTTGAAGAATTGATTCCTTTCCTATATTTTATTAATTCACTGAATTCTAGCTAAAAAACTACAACAATAGATGGACTTAGAATCTTTTCATGCCAATTGTGGATAGTTCCATAGGTAAGCACATTCTTACATATATTATGCAAAAATCTAATTTCTATATCTTCATCAAATAGATCTCAATAGTTTTCTTTGAAGCCAAAGAGAAATGTCTAAACATTTTTTCCATAAAAATTGCTAAATTATTTTAGTATTGAACATGATGACCTAAGTCTTTTCTTCTGTTTAAATTGACTTAATCTTTTAAACAAATTCTTTCATGTTATGTTGTTCCCAAACTTCACTTTTCTCGTATCTGTCCCCTGGGTATGCTTGAATTTACTGATACTCCTTTTTAAAATTGCAGAATCTAGAATAAGGCAAATAAGTCAAGATATTAACTCTTTATTAGTCTTATATCCCTTCTGAACCATTCACTTAACTACCCCATTTCACCCCAATATTTTATCCCTTCTGGTTTTACCGTTTCAATTTCTAATCCATTATTT
Organism: Ictidomys tridecemlineatus; assembly: GCF_052094955.1. Taxonomy (NCBI): domain Eukaryota; kingdom Metazoa; phylum Chordata; class Mammalia; order Rodentia; family Sciuridae; genus Ictidomys; species Ictidomys tridecemlineatus. Next base: position 171,305,275 of record NC_135478.1, read on the forward strand.
TAGCATTTCTTACCTCAATACCCTGGTTCCTTTGTTATTTCACTTAAGTAGCTTACCATTGCCCTACCCCAAAGAGCTTCTATGAAACCATTTTCTAGAATCAGGCTGCAAAGTGCAAGAAGCTATAAAGACATGTTTTAATGATAACATGGGCATAAAATATCAGAACTCAAATCTCAACTAGGTGCTACCTATTGTCTTTTAATCCTCCACTTCTCTAGTAACCAACCTTTTCACTTCTTCTTGTTTTCAGTTTGCAAAAATGTTTTCAAGGCATAGAACAAAACACAACACACCTCAATGCCAGATTATAGCCCTTTCTATTTTTTTTTTAATTTTCTTGCAGTATTGGAGATCAAAGAGCACAGGGCCTTACTCATGCTAGGCAAGTTCTCTACCACTGTGCTACATCCCCCAGTTTTTTGTTCTTTTGTTTACTTTATTTTGAGATAGGTACTCAGATGGGAATCAAGTTCAGAGAGACTGTGCTTTAAGCAATGGGCAACAATGTGGAAGAATATAATACAGCAAGATAATAAAAGTCAAACTTTTAGGATAGCATCTCAGTTTCAGGCATAGTGGTATACTCCTGTTGTCCCAGCAGTTTGGGAGATTGAGGCAGGAATATCCCAAGTTCAAAGCCAGTTTCAGCAACTTAGCAAGGCCTTAAACAACTTAGCAAAACCCTGTCTCAAAATAAAAAATAAAAAGGGAAGGGGATGTGGCTCAGTGTTTAAGTGCCCCTGGGTTCAATCCCTGGTAACAAAAATAAAACAAAACAACAACAACAAAAAACGAAAACCCTCAGTAACTTTTGCCCTTAGATAAGTTTCTTATCTTTGTGAGGGAAAAAAAAAAAGTCTATGAATGTAATGAGATATCATTATTGAACAAAGATGATTTTTTAACTAACTTTTGGTTCATCACAAAGCAAATTCTACGGATGAACCTAATATAATCATGATAGCCTTTAAAAGTAGAAACAAGCAGGCAAGGATGCAGGAACAAGGTTCCATATATACTGTCGTGGAAATGTAAGTTAGGTTAGCCACTATGGAGGTTCCTTAAAAACCTAAAAATGGGCTACTTGTGATCCATTCATACTATTCCCCTAAGGAATTAAAGTCAGTAGACCATAGAGATACCTGCATGAGTAAGGGATACTCATGGGTAAGAGATATCTATATTTACTGTTTCATACATCGCAATAACCAAATTATAGAATCTGCCTAGCTGTCCCAAAATGAAAAGGAACAAAGAAAACATGGTGTCTATACATAATAAAGAATTATTCTTGTATAAAAAATAACCATGTCATTTGCAAGAAAATGGATGGAACTAGAGATTGTCATGTTAAACGAAATGAGCCCTACTCTGAAAGACAAGTATCACATGTTTTCTCCAATATGTAGAATCTAGGGAAAAAAGATAGATAACCTAAAATTAGAAGGGAGAATATTAAAGATAGAGAAGAGGAAGAAAATGGGTGAGGGAAGATAAAGGGTAGTTATTTATAATCATAGTATGTTCTATTCATGTATGAATATGACACAATGAAAACCATTATTCTAATTAAAATGCACTAATTAAAAAAATAGTTTCTCCAGCAGAAATCAGAGTTCTTCCACTTGAAAGTGTTGGATACTATTGTTAACTATGAAGATGGAAGACCCCATATAAAGGCTGAAAATGGCTTCTATGAAATAATCCCCAACCCATCATCAGTAAGAAAACAGGGAAACCAGTCTTTCAACTCATGGAATAAAATTCTGCCAACTGGTAAGAAAAATTAAGCAGGTTCTTCCCTAGAGCCTTAAGTGAAAGTTTGATACAATTGCTCCTTTATTTTGTCTTAGTGAGATCCTTAACAAAGACCCTGGTTGAAATCACCCAGGTTTCTGATCTGCAGAACTATGAGTTCATGAATGAAGTTTGTTTAAAGGTTTAATTAGTAGCAGTTACCCAACAATACCAAACAACCAGATTCCAGATAAAATAAATGAGATCCAAATTCTGTCAGAATGACTGCACAAATCCTTTCATTCACTTCTCCAATAAATGTTTTTTTTTTTTATAAAACATATGGAAAAACTAAATGTGGTCAGTGATAGTAACAGAAAACGTTTAGTACTACTTTCTTCCAACATTTTTTTTCCAATACAATTTTGCTCAATCAAAATTACAAATGCAAAGGCTAATGTTTTTTCCTTTACCTACCCAAGTTTGCTCAGTGAAAGGTAATACAGTGTGGTGGCACACACCTGTGTGTGTACTACTGGAGATGCTGAGACAGGAGAATTACAGGTTCAAGGCCAGCCTGAGCAACTTAGCCAACTCTGTATCAAAATAACAAAAAAAAAAAACAGGTTTATGGATACATAGTAGTATAGTGCCGTTGGGTTCAATCCTCTGTACCACAAAAAACAAATAAATAAACAAAGTTAAAAATTGTGTAGGAAAAGTTAATTAGCATTTGCATTTCTGATAGCTACACTGCATTGCTAACATATTGAACTTAATTCTGGTTTTCTATTTGTGCAATTATTTATTTAAGTGTGAATTTGTTCTTCAAACTCCATTTACCCCTTGAAAATTTTACTATCTTTAAACTATTATTTATACTTTTGGAAGTGTTTTTGAATCCTAAATTTCAATTCGATGTAGCTGCTATCTTGTCTATCTTCTTATATTCTGGAAATGTAGTGATCATGCCTAGGATATCATTATTAAAATATGAATAATATTGGTGAAGAAAGATAGTGCTATTAAATTTTTCTAGAACTTAGAACTCTGGGGCAAACAATAACAACAAACCCACAAGGGGCAGTTTGGTGGAATGGCATGAGAAGCATTACAGAAGCTGAGAGAAGTGGGAAGACATTTATCAGCAGACAGAGCTTGGCAGCCTCAGCATCCATATCAGCAACCTCATGACCCACCTCCCCCTCGGTGGCCTGATCTCTGAAGGTAGGAATGATAATAAAACATTCCTCTCATGTCTAAATTTCATAATGCATTTAATAGAGCTAATATTTTGAACCTTTAATTAATATAAAACTTCAGGGCTACTGACCCAAGTTTGGTATTTTCCCCCATTTAAAAATATTTTTAACTAGTATTTAACTTCAAAGAAATGAGTGTGGTTTTTAAAAATGTGAACCAATAGACTTAACTAAGTTACAATCAAATGTGTGGCTCATTGTATTGATATCTGTGTATTTTTTGAGTCAAGAATCAACGTGTCATTCTAAAATAATCTTTTGTGAACTCATAACTAGTTTTTAAAAGAAAATACCAGGTAAGAATATTATTATCTTTTATTATTTTCTCCTATTTCTAAATTACTAACTAGCCTTAAATATCTTTTGTAAACATGTCATTATAAATGATGTAAATAAATGCTAAGAATTTACAAGAAAACCTATAGAGCTTTCTCTGACATATAATATGTGATTCCTACATAAAATATAACTATATGATAATTGTGATTTCATTGTGATTATTCAAAAATGAGCAGTTTTAATTTACTTTAAATAATAGTAGGATATTGTATATCATCATAGGCTCACTTTGTGTTCTAATGACATTTTAAATGAGCATGTCCACAGGGAAGGGTCTTACTTGAATTAGATTCATATTGATTGCAAAAGGCAACCTCTTTTTTATTACTGAAGGAACTGGTTCTTTGGGAGTTGATGAAAATGGAATGATTGCAGATTGCATGGAACTAAGAAATCTTCTATCAAAAATTTTCTGTAATGAGAAATTTTTGTAAAAAAGAATTTTCCAAGCATATTTTCTTTGCAAGGAAAATGGATTTATATTAACTATTTTTGTTTTATTATTTATACCCAGTTTATTTTCCTCCAAGTATTCTAATAAAAATTTAAGACAGCTAAGCAAAATTAGTGTATCACACTATACAATACAGATTGAAATTATTATTGAAAACCATCCATCTCAAATTGTTTAAAAATTTTGACAATATACATTCTGTGTTTCAGTAGGTAGGGTAGAATATTGAATAAGTGACCCTTCTCAAATTGAAGTATTTTCATTGGACATCTTTTAGTTTTCAGAAAGTGTTGATAGATTAAATATTTTTAGAAAGACTGAATCCCTTAACTCAAAAAACCTAATGATGTGAAATAATATATACATTCAAAAGGGTCTCTGGATCTTAGAAACTATTCAATCAGGGAGAGACAAAAAGGCTTTAAAAAGTAAAAATTTTTTAACTGTTAAAAAATCAGAAATTGAAGTAGAAAAAAGAAATTTCCAAGTTTGTGATAAAATACAGGCAAAGAGAGAAGGAGATAAGGAATAACATGTTTATAGCTAGCAGACAGTTCTTTAAGGATGAAATAGAGCATGTTTGGAGGGGAGTAGCAATAGATAAAATCAAACTGTTATGGAGGGCTATAATGTCCAGATAAATTGATTTTAGGATTAGCACAGAAAGCTGACTTTACTAATAAAGCAATGAGAAACATTATTTAAGCAATATCTTACTGAGGGATAGATTTCTTTTTTTTAAACACCTTATTATTAAAAAATGTCATGAATGTGTACAGGTAAGGGAATAGTGTCAGAAGTCACAGGGTAGTCATCAGTAATGAATAATGCATACCTAATGTGGTTTCATTTATACCTTCACTGCTTCTTCCATCCTACTATTACAGATTCTTGAGAAAGAAGTCAAAGACATTGTATCATTACATTTGCAAGTATTTTAGTCTCTATTTATAAAAGGTAAGGACCCCTAAAGCATACCAACACTGCAATTATGACACTCAGTAAATGATGGTTCCTTATCATTTCACCTTTGAGTATTCTTGAATTATTTCATTCATGAGGTTTTAGGAAATACCTCATACTAAACCATAAATAACAGTTAATGTTCACATTTCAGGAATCATTTCATATTTTTTTAAAGTTCCTACAGTGTATTCAAATTAGGACCCAAATAAGGTTTATAGGCTTCATCCTGTTTTGTTGGGGGATTTTTTGTAATTTATTTGTTGAGAGAATCTGGCTATTTGTTTTATAATTTTGTTTTCAGCTTGAATTTGCATGATTCATTCTATGCTTTTATTATTTTCTCCTATTTCTTGTATTTTCTTTGAATTGATAGTTCTGGTCTATAGAGGTTTAATTAGATATTTTCAGTGACTACTTGTAATCATCTCCCATTATAATTTCTTTTTTAATCACCTTTATTAAATGCCGAGTTGGATATATTTTCATATGGTTTAAGAGACATTTTCACTTCTCTTTGAACTCTCACTGTCTCATAAAGCCCTTAGTTCTTAGAAAATTTTAAAAGCTTTTATATTGTGTGAGATATACATTTTCTGTTGATATGTTGCCAAATTTCTCAGTTTTTTTTCCTTTTGGGGCTTAAATTTCTTGATTGTTCTTTGTATGCCAAAATATTTTTATTTATATAAATAAATTTGTTAATCTTTTCATGTACACATTATTGTTTCTCATGCCTATGTAACAATGCCATTCCTATTTGTAATTTAACTATACAGTAAGAAATCAACTTTATCTTTTTCCATGTGACTATCCCATCATTACAACTTTATCCATAATTCCATTTTTTCTTAGATTTGAGAGGCTATCTTTATAGTATATTGTTTTCCTCTTCAAATTTTCTGTCTCCAGAATAAAAATAAGTAGTAATTTTTGTTGGCATTTCAGAGGAAATCAGCTCAGGATATTATAGCCAGGAAGCAGAGAGCTCTGCTCACCAAGGATAAAATGTAGACACCAAAGGCACACCTCCACTGACCTACTTTCCTCCAGTTATACCCTACCTGTTTACAGTTACCACCAAGTTAATCCTTATCAGTGGATCAAGAACTGATTTGATTACCACTCTCATAATTTTATCATTTCACCTTTGAATATTCTTGAATTGTTCCACTCATGAGGTTTTAGGAAATACTGCATACTAAACCATAACATTTTGTTCCTGGTCCCCAAAATCTCATGCATATCTCACAAAACAAAATACATTCAATCCATTTCCAATGTCCCCGTAGTCTCAATTTTTCCAGAAATATCCAAAGTCTGAGTCCAAAGTGTCCCTGAACCTCAAGGCAAACTCTCAGCATGAGTTCCTATGAAAATCAAAGCATGTTATATTTATCCAATATATAAAAGCACAAAGTAAACATTTTCATTCCCAAAGAGAGAAATAAGGGCAGAGAAAGAAGGGATGGAAACAAAGCAAGTCTGAAATCCAGCTGGGCACACAAGTCCAGTAGCTCCATGTCCAGCATCTGGAGCCTATGGCACTGGGATAATCTCTCCAAAGGGCTTGTGTAGCTCCACACCTATGGTTTTGCTGGTTGCAGCACACATGGCTTCTCCCAGTCTGTCTCTGCTTGAATGCTGTAACTTTCCCAGCATATGCTCCAGAGTACTGGCTTTTCTTAGTCTTGGGGGTCTCCACTGCAGCTTCAGCTTCCACCTCACATCTCCAGACAGTGCCCTCTCACGGGCTACCCGTAAGGACCCGGATCCTGCTGCACTTTGCTTGACTTCCCAGGCCTTCCTTTGAAAGCTTGGTGGAAGCCTCCATGACCACCTAACTCCAGCATCTTACAATATCGCAGAACCAGCACCATGTGGTTGACACAGAGGAAGGTCTGTCACTATCGTGAGCCATAGCCAAGTCTACAGGGACAATGGCTGTAGTAGGCTCTGAGTTCCTGATGGCTGAGCATGTTGAAAAAACTTCCTAGGCTGTCTTATGCAAGCAAGGTACCCCCACTCACCTCTGCTCAAAGGAATATTTACTTTTCCTCCCTAGAGCCTGAGATGGGTATGGTCTTGCCATTTCCTGAGATCTCCTCCAGTCATCTTTCTTATTGTCTCTGGGCAAGTCTTTAGCATTTCTTTGGTGGTGTTAAGGTCTTGAACAATTGCTGCTTCCTTAGTTCCAATTTTTACTCCCACCTTTGAAGTCCAAGTTTTCCAAATATTTCTGCTCTGTTTTCTGTTCCTGAATATCACAATAAACTTCACTAAAAGTCACCAGCAATACCTATGCCATAACCTGAGTACTATAATACCTAGAAACTTCTGTCAGATTAAGAAGTCCATCACTTTTAAAATCAGCCTCACAGAAGGTCTCAGGACATGGGCCAAATGCAGACAACTACTTAGCTAGAACTTAACATGAATGGCCTCTGGTCCAATTACCAGTAGTGACCTCCTTTGCCTCTGAAATCTTTTGAGCTCTGTCTTTACTGTCTACAATTGCATTGTCATTCTGATCTTCTGATCTCCATAAAAAAATTCTTTATTTTATTTCTATTATCTAGAAGAAACTGGAATAAATTAGAATATTTTTTAATCCCTGATTTCATGTCAAGGATGGCCATAGAAGGCATTTATACTTTTAGATTTATTTCTCCCTCCTTCATTTGAAAGCTGGAGAGGAAGGAAAACTTCTGCAGAAATATCATAAAATTGTTGCTACAATTTTTTGGTAGGACTCAATTAGCATTAGCTCAAGTTTTATTGTTTTTACTACATTTTAGTGTATATTTTATATATAGTTATGTCACTTTTCTGGGTATTTGTAATAACGTGTTCTTTTTTACTCTCTTCTTTCAAAAAAATTAATTGTTCCAGATGTTTATCTTATTTGTCTTTTTTTTCCAAAATACTACCTTTTAATTTTGTTATTCATATATATTTTTTTCATTTCTTTGCTTGATATGTTAATAGTTTCTGCTCTTATTTTCTTTTAGGTTCATTTATTTTTTAATTTTTTGAGTTGAAACATTAGTAATTAGCTTTCATCTTTTCTGTTTATAAAACAGGTTCTTCTTTCCTCATTATTTCTAGATAATATTTTTTTCTATTTGTATTAATATTTTTTTAAAAGAGAGAAAGAGGAAAGAGAGAGAGAATTTTTTAATATTTATTTTTCAGTTTTTGGCAGACACAACATCTTTATTTTATTTTATCTGGTGATGAGGATAGAACCCAGTGGCCCGCGCATGCCAGGTGAGCACGTTACTGCTTGGGCCACATCCCCAGCCCTGTATTAATCTTTTAAACTCTGATTTTAAAAAAATAAGTAAATAAATTTTTCTTTGCACATTTAAATAATTTCTCTGATCCATTTCCTCCATTATTTTAATTTTTGAGACCATAAATTATCCATTAATATATTAACTGATAAAATGGATATTTACTGGATAATCAATTTAAATCATTCTAATTAAATTAATCAAAATTGAAAAAACATTGTAGAATTCTTCTTCCTGAACTATTTATAATATTATCTTCATCTAATAATGCAGGAAAATAAGCAGGATTGTTTTGTCTTTGTTTTCTTATTCAAGTTTTCATTATAGGCAATTTGATTAAAAGTAATGAAAAATAGATAATAGCCTCCATCCATTAATATTTTAACTTTTGCCATTTCTTTGTAGTCATTATAAAATGCATTGCATTTCTAAAAAAAAAAAAAAAAAAAAAAGCCAAGCTAGCAAAAAGCAAGAAACTAAGCTATTTCAAAAGTTATTTGGGCCCTAATAATTCCATTCAGAGATAAGAGTTGGGAGTACTTCTGATAATATGAAAGTAAAGAAATTTCCCCTGAAGCTTAATGTAAGAAAGCTATTCAGTTAGGGTGACATGCTTCCCATTTAAAAATATTTTATTTTAGCGATGTTGGTATTTATTTGAACCAGAGGTTGAATGCCAATAACTTTATTTCAATAACAGGAAAAGTATAACTTAGAAAAAATACTATATATTTATGTCACAGAAATATAAATTAATAATTTTTTATCTTCATTTATGTCTAAACTTTTAAACAGCATAAAAAAGCATCTGGTGCTTAAACTTTTGAGGTATTTGGACTATCTACTAATAATGTCCACGGTAGTTATGTATACCTAGTATTTTGGCTTAAATATAAAAATAGTTCACAAGAATAGCCTATTTTGAATTATTGTACTTAAGAGAATTTGGAAGAATTTTGAAACTTCAACCAGATCTGGTAGTGCAAACTTGTAATCATAGTTATTGGAGAGGATGAGGAAGGAGGATCCCAAGTTCAAGGTCAACCAGAGCAATGTAGGAAGACCCTGACTCTAACAAAAAAATTAATAGGGTTGGGAATGAATGTAGCTCAGGGGTAAAGCATTGGGTTCAATCTCCAATATCAAACAGTAAATGAGTAGATAAATAAAGAAATACAAATAAAGAATGTTAGAGTCTTAAATTTTAAATTATTAAATAAAAATCTTAAGAGTTGGGAATACCACAGTGTTAGAGGACTTACTTAGTATGTTCTAGGCTCTGAATTCAATTCCCAGTACTATCAAATAAAACATAAAAAGAGGTTGTCATTTTGGACTAAGCTCCTACTCTGCTATCAACAGACCAAAAAAAAAAATAAAATCAAAATGGAGTCATACATGCTAAAATTCTACTCTACAGAGAGAAACTAAGATATATATCTGAACTTCTGAAAAATAAGGAGAAAGATTATAGCCAAATTTCCCTAATAGGATAGGTTCAATTTTCATAATAAAGAAGCTTCTTCTGCCTTGATCCTTATATGGGAAAAGGTAATCTGAAGTAACATAATGTTAACCAAGATTTTTTTCTGTTTTTTTTTTCTTATCTGTCTTTAAATTCTGCCTTACAGGAAAGTAACTTTTCTTTTTTAAAAATTTCTGACATGAAAATCGAATATGTAGCCAAGTATAGTACAGTATGTCCATTATCCCAGTGACTCAGGAGACTGAGACAGGTGGAATCTAATATATAGTAAGTTATATTTGTACAAATATTTCAATTGTAACACTTTTTTAAAAAAATAGTGTATGATATTTATTACTTACTTTCTACTCTACTAACATGGAATTTTTAAGTGAATTTTATTTAAAATGTTGCCTGTGTCATGATATTCATTTGGACAAGTAAGAAGCTAAGAATAGCCAAAGCAATCCTTAGCAAGAAATGAGATATGAGAGGCATCACAATACCAGAACTGAAATTACACTACAGAGCTATAATAACAAAAATAGCATGGTATTGGAACAATACAGAAATGAAGACCAATCAAACAGAATAAAAGACACAGAAATAGACCTACATAAATACAGATATCTCATCCTAGATAAAGAAAATATAGCTTCTTCAACAAATGGTACTAGGAAAATTGGAAATCCAAAAGTGATAGGATGAAATTCAACTCCCATCTTTCACTCTGCACAAAACTCAATTCCAAGTGGATCAAGGATCCAGGCATTAGACTAGAGACACTGTGCCTAGTAGAAGGAAAAGTAGGTCCAACTTTCTCTACCATGTCAGCTTAGGAAACAAATTCCTCAACAAGACTCCTAAATCACAAGAAGTAAAATTAAGAACCAATAAATGTGGTAACAAACCAAGAAGCTTCTTCACAGCAAATGAAACAATCAAGAACATGAACAGAGAGCCTACAGAATGGGAGAAAATCTTTATCACCTGCACCTGACTTAGAGCATTAATCTCAATAAACAATGAACAAAACAACAACAACAAAAAAGAACTTAACACCAACCCCCCCAAAACTCCCAAATAACCTAGTTAATAAATGAGCACAGGAAGTAAACAGGCACTTCACAGAAAGAGAAATACAATTGATTAATTAATACTGCAAAAATGTTGAACATCTCTAGCAGTTAGAGAAATGTAAATTAAAACTACACTGATATTTCATCTCACTGCAGTCAGAGTGGCAATTATCAAGAATATAATTCACAATAAATGCTGGTGAGGATGTGGGGAAAAGGTACACTTATTACATTGCTCGTGGGGATAAAAATGGGTGCAATCTCTCTGGAAAGCAGTATGGAGATTTCTCAGAAAACTTGGAATGGAACCACCATTTTACTCAGCTATCCCACTCCTTGGTTTATACCCAAAGGACTTAAAGTCAGCATGCTACAGTGACACAGCCACCTCAATGTTTATAGCAGCTCAATTCATAACAGCCAAGCTATTGAACCAACCTAGATGCCCTTCAACAGGTAAAATGATAAAGAAACTGTAGTATATTTTCATAATGGAATATTACTCAACTAAATTATGGTATTTGCCAGTAAATGAATGGAGATGGAGAATATCATGCTAAGTGAAATGATTCAGTCCCACAAAACCAAAGGCCAAATGTTCTCTCTGATATGTGGGTGCCAACCTACAACAAATAGGGAGGGGAAGAATAGAAGTTCATTGGATTAGACAAAGTGAAATGAAGGGAAGGGAAGAGGGATGGGAATAGGAAAGACAATAGAATGAATTGGACATAACTTTCCTATGTTCATATAAGAATACATGACCAGCAAAATTCCACATCATGTACAACTATTGGAATGAGATCTTAATTAGAATAAGATATATATATATATATATATATATATATATATATATATATATATATATATATATAAACAGATTAAAAACATGTGTCAGGTGTGATGGTGCTTGCCTGTAGTTCTATCTACTCAAGAAATTGAGGCAGGAGGGCAGGAGGATTACTTAAGCCCAGGAGTTTGAGGTCAACCTGGTCAATAAAGCAACACTCTGACTAAAATACAGTAATAAATCAATAAAAATAAAAATACTTACTGTTTCTTGCATACAACTGTTTTTTTGAGTTATACAGTATCTTTGTATGCAACATTTATGACAACTGACAACTATTTCTGAGGTATAAAATTATCAATGAGAAACACAGAATATGTATTTTAAATGAAATATTCACATTTTGAATTTGAAAAATATTATTAAATTAATTTTCATGTAATTTATTGGTAGTCATAGAATTTCTACTGCAAATCAGTCTTCCTTCCTTCCTTCCTTCCTTCCTTCCTTCCTTCCTTCCTTCCTTCCTTCCTTCCTTCCTGTGCTGGGGATCAAACCTAGGGCATAGTGTATGTTAGGCAACTACTTTACCACTTAGCTCACCTCAGCCCCAGATTTCAAAATTCAGACATCTTAAAGAAAGAATTCTAGCATTTTCTTCAGTCCAAGATAACAAACAGTATTTTGAGATTCAGTACTTTTAATATGGTCATGAGGATGAAAGGAATTAAAAAAGAATAAACTTTGAAAATCTAGGGTAAGAAAAGAGTTTAGAATTTATTACCTCTCCCCTATTCACCTATGACAGGCCATTCTATCTGTCTGAATGAGACCTGTACAATTCTATTTGTATTGTTTTTAACTTTAATACTTGTATTGCATTTAAGTGTATGCCTACCACATATCTACCCAAATATCATAAATGAATAGGGCCATTTGGTAAATTTCTCAATATTCAATATACCAGAAAAATGATCACTACTACAATGTATCATCTAAGTCCAAGTGACTGTTTTTATTTATACTTTTAAGTCATTTTATAAAAATTTTATGTTATGATCGTTGTTTGTATTACAGTTGGAGATCGTTCTTTTCCATTTCTAATGCAATTTAAAAATTACTTCACCAGTATTATATTGTAAGTTCAAGAGGGTAGGATTATGTGCTTTATTCACTGATGTACTACAAGTGCCCAGCAGCATAGTGTTTTGCACATTGTAGGCACTCAGTAACTATTTGTTTAATTTACCAATGTATGATGGTGTGTTTTAGATAAATATTCTATTATCCAAAGAGAAAAGAAAGATGTAGAAAACTTTATCTGCAGGAATTTTGAGGTCCAGTTTATGTAGTAGCCTTAATCAGAAATGAGATATTCTTCCTTTTAAAAATATTTTGGCTAATTTAGATATAAATGGAAACTCTATATACTTTCAATGTTTGTTTTGAAAAGTTATTTGGTAAACATATCTTCTCAGGTGTCATTTCATTGCCATGTATTACTTTTTAAGTACTAAGAAAGAGGCCATTTCACAGGCATTTTGACATGAGATGTAGGTCATACTCATCTAAAGAAATATTTTAAGGTACCTAGATACATGCACAATAGCTTGTGTCTCAGTCCATTTTCTGTTCTTATAAGAGAATACCAGAGGTTGGGAAATTTATAGCAGACAAAAATTTATTTTCTCACAGTTAAAGGCACTGGTACCCAGCAAAGGCCTTCTTATTGTATCATCACAAGGTGGAAGCCAGTAGGGAAAAAGGAAAAAGGTATCAAATTCTCACTTTTAAGATGCCATTCACCATATTCATGAAGGCTCTTTGTGGTTTAATAACCTCTCAAAGGTCTCACTCTTAATACTATTCCACTGGTGATCACATTTTAACATAAATTTTGGAAAGGCCAAACATTAAAACCATAACAGCTTCTAAAATCCAAATCATTAATTTAGATATAAATTTTGAAAGCTATTATTTTGATTTTTCTCCTGAAACAGTGAAATATCTTGGACATGCATCTTTTTAAATATTACACAATGTGGCCAGAAAGTTTAATTAATTTCTACATTTCTACTTAATAAGAAAATACATGAATGTTAATAGCCAACAACAACATCTGCTGTATGGCATTTATAAAGTTCATGAGAAGCACTTTATATTTTCTGTGTGAATTGGGACCATCCAACATTCCCTGATTTACAAGTACCATTTATCAAAGATAACACCTGCTGCAACCAAAGTATTATATGAGGTCATTTGTTCACTTAATATCTCTACAGAAAAGTTATTTTTCTGACTTGCATTTTCATTATATTTTTGCACTGATGCTTCATCAGCTGGATAGAAGTCCATATCTTCAAAATGCTAAGGTTATTTATAATTTGTAAGGTTTTCCCAACTTTGGATATTCATACCTGATGTTGTCTATTCATATGGTCTACAAGATAATAGTTCAACAACTTTGCATACTGGTCCTCGGAGACTGACATCAAACATTTTGCATGTTATGTTATAATGGATACTGGTTCATCTCTAAAGTATTATTTCTTATGCTCAAGTTACAGACTTTCTGGAACTTTATGAATTTTTTTCTTTTACAGTTCAGTATTATGTTTCAGTGAGGTTCTTTTATTACTCACCTTGCTGAGGAGCAGTCTTCACACTTTGTAAACCTGATATTGAGGGACTGACTGCTGGGCTGTGTGACCTTTCTCTACTCTGCCATCTCATCTCCACACTTTTTTTTTTCTATTCTGACTCCAAACCTTAGAGAATGGATCAATAAGCCATAATTTAATAAATAATAATTGGATAATGTTTCCCTAGAAACATTTCATCATTCAGATAAATGACTATTTCAGATATAAATATAGTGTATGTATATCTTAGTCCATATTTTAATAAATAAGACCAAAAAATCATCAAAATAGTATTTAAGAACCTGATAGCATTTTTTCATAATTCTATAAATATGTATTGCTAAATCTGACTTTTTAAATATTTTTATTCACTTCATTATCATTACTTTTGCATTATTTCTTTGACAATTCTTAACATGAAAAAAGAGTTGTATAGTGCTGGGTTTGTCCAATATACACGTATCCTTACATAACTAAATTTAAATTAATATTAAATAAAAATTTAAACTCAGTCTTTAGTGTGACCAATCATGTTTCAAGAACTCAACAACCTTGTGGATCTAGTGTCTGCATAGTGGGACGGCACAGATATTGAAGATATTTGTCACTGATGAATGCTGTATTTGATAGTGGTAATTTAGAAAATCTAGCACCATAAAACATACTTTTCACTCAGAAAAAATAAAAGACCCAAGAGCCAGCGTATAGATTATTCTCACTAGAAGAATAGACAAAGGAGAATCATGTCTGAATTAAGCATTAGAAATAAATCAAAATGACAGGAAATAAAAGTCATCTCTCAAAAATAAAACCCAACATAAAGGGTCTAAACCCACCAACCAAAAAAACAGTTTGGCAGAATGGATTAATAAGCCATATGTTATTTAAAAGAAACTCATAGGCAAAGACATCTACAGACTGATGGTGAAAGAATATAAGAATGATGCACCATGCAAATGAAGAGCAAAAGCAATCCTGATTAGCTATTTGTATATCTGACAAAGTAGATTTCCAGTCAACATGACAAAGAAGTCATGCTATATTGGTTAAGGGAATCATCCATCAACAAGATAAAATGATTGTAAATATTTATATCCCTAATCTTGTTGTACCTACATACATAAAACAAACTCTACACAACATAAAAAACCAAATAGACCTAAATACAGTAACACTAGAGGATTTCAGCATACTTTCTCACCAACACATTGTTTATTCAGACACAAACTAATTAATACTTTTTGCAACTAAACAACAGTATTAATCAAATCCTGTATTAATCAAGTCCATCTATAAAATGTTTCATCCATCAACAACTAAATTCACTTTCTTCTCACAGCCACATAGAACCTTCTCCAAGATCACCCAAATTTTAGGATGCAAAGAAAGTCTTAGCAAATACAAAAATAAATAAGTAAATAAAATTAGAGATAATTCCTTACATCACATGAGATCAAAATGGAATGAAATTAGAATGTAGTAACAAGATAAAAGAAAGAGAAACCACTTTAAAACCTGTAGATGAATTAATTTACTTTTGAATGAGGAATGAGTCATAGAAAAAAATCATGTGAGAAGTCCAAAAATTCTTATAAATAAAAGAGAATGTATATATTGTATCTCAAAATTTCTGGGACAGTAAAAAGACAATTCTAAGATGAAAGTTTTTAACATTGTCTAATTTTTTTTAAAATCCCAAATAAATAATCTAGTAGTATATCTGAAAGTCCTAGAAATAAAAGAATAAACTAATTTCAAAATCAGTAAAAGATACAGAATAATTAAGATCAAAGCTGAAATTAATAAAATTAAAACTAAAAAAATACAAAGGATTAATTTAAGAAAGAGTTGTTTCCTTAAAAGGAAACAGAACTGATAAATCCTTAGGCAAACTAACTTAATGAAAAAGAGTGATGCACCTACCCGTAGGGGAAAAAAACAAACTAACTAGAGATGAAAAAGGAGGAGTGGCATCAGAAAATATTTTGAAAATTTCTACTCAAATGAACTGAAAAATCTAGAACATTTTGAAAATTTTGAAACATATATGACCTACTCAAATCAAACCATGAAGCTATAAAAAAAACTAACATATCAATATCAAGCAATAAAACTGAAGTAGTGATTAAAAGCATCCTAACGAAGAAAAGCCCAGGACAAGATGGATTCTCTTCTGAATTCTACCAGACCATTAAAGAAGAACACACACCAGTCTTTCTCAAATTATTCCATAAAATTGAAAGGAACATTCCCAAATGTATTCTATGAAACCATATCACAGTAATACCAAAATGAGACAAGAAAGAAAGAAAGAAGAAAGAAAGAAAGAAAGAAAGAAAGAAAGAAAGAAAGAAAGAAAGAAAGAAAGAAAGAAAGAAAGAAAGAAAGAAAGGCAGGCTACAGACTACCATCCCTGATAAAAATAGATACAAAAAATCTTATAAGAAATAACTTTCTTATGTTCATATACGAAAACACAATCAGTGTAACTCCACAACATGTACAACTGCACGAATGGGAAGTTACACTCAATGTATGTATAATATGTCAAAATATAGTCTACTGTCATGTATGTTTAAAAATAATTTTTAAAAATCCTAAGTAAAATATTAGCCAATTGCATAAAAAACACACTAAGAGTACACCATGATCATGTGAGTTTCCTCTCAGGAATGTAAAGTAGGTTCAATATACACATATCAACAAATGTAATTCACTACATAAACAGAATTAAAGACAATAATTACATGATCATCTAACAGACATAGAAAAAGCTTTCAACAAAATCCAGCATAATTCATGTTAAAAATTCTGGAGAAACGAGGGTTAGAGAAACTTATCCTAACATTATAAAGTCTATATTTTTGAAACTATATCAAAACAGCCAGGCAAGAGAAGGAAATTAAAAGGACACAAATAGGAAAATTAAAAGTCAAATTATCTGTTTTCAGAAGACATAAATTCTTATACCTAGAAAACCCAAAAATTCCACCAGAGGAATTGTAGAGCTGATCAACTAATTCAGCAAAGTAGCAAGATATAAGATCAATATACAAAAATCAGTAAATTTTTTACACTCCAATTATGAATCTACTGAAATACCAATCCGGAGAACTATCACCTTCACAATAACCTGAAAAAATAAGATAACATACTTGTAAATAAATCTAACTACAATGAAAGCTACTACAATGAAAGTTATAGAATACCAAAGAGAGAAATTGAAGACGTTAAAGATGAAAAGACCTCCCATATTCTTAAGTAGAAAGACCTCCCATGTTGTTTGACAGGTAGAATTAATATCATCAAAATGGTTATATTAACCAAAATGCTATATAGATTCAATGCAATTCCTATTAAAATACTAATGACATTGTTCACAAAACTAAAACAAAAAAAAAATTCCTAAAATTCATGTGGAAGAATGAAAGATCCAAGATAGACAAAGCAACACTGAGCAAGAAAAGCAACGAAGGACGCATCACAATACCTGATCAGAAATAATTCTATAGAACTATAGTGACAAAAACAGAATAGCATTGACATTAAAACAGATATGAAGAACAATGGAACAGAAAATAAGGCACAGAGACAAACCCACATACTTATAGTCATCTGATACTTGACAAAGTTGCCAGAAATATATTTTGGAGAAAACTCGGCATTTTTAACAAATGGTGCTGGGAAAACTGCATATCCATAGGTAGAAAAATGAACGTAGATTTCTGTTTTTCCTGGTGGCAGAAAAGTGAACCCAAAGTGGATCAAAAACCTACACATTAGGCCAGAAACTTTACAACATCTAGAAAAACACATGGAGTCAACACAAGCAACCAACTTCCTCAACAGGACTCCTAAAACTCAAGAAATAAAACCAAGAATCCATAAGTATGATGGCATTCACTTAAAAAGCTTCTGCACAGAAAAGGAAACAATGAAGAGTGTGAAAAGAGAGCCTACAAGCATGGGAGAAAACCTTTCCCAGCAGCTCCACTGACAGGAGATTAAGAGCCAGAACTCAAAACTGAAACAACTCAAAAAACTTAATACCACAGAAGCAAAGAACCAAATCAATAAATGGACAAATAAATAAACTGACATTTCTCAAAAAAGAAATACAATGTCCCATAAATATATAAAAAATATTCAACATTCCTATCAGTCAAGGAAATGCAAATAAAAATTACATTAAAATTTCATTTCACTTCTGTTAGAATGCAACCATTAAGATACAAATTATAATGAATGCTGGTAGGGATGTTGGGGAATAGCTACTTCATATATTTTTGGTGGGACTGTGAATTAATACAAACTCTTTGGAAAGTAGTACACAGATTTGTCAAAAGCCTAGGAATGGAATGACCATATGAATCTATTCCACTCAGTGGTATTAATCCAAAAGAACCAAAATCAGCATAGTATAGTGACACAGGCACATCAGTGTTTACAGCAGTGTAATTCACAATAGTCAAGGTTAATTCACAGTAGCCCAAGTGAACCAACTCAGGTTCTCAATAATAGATATGCAGACAAAGAAAATGTGTTATATGTGCACAATGGAGTTTTATTGAGCCATAACAAGAAAAATTATTTCATTTGTTGGTAAATATAGAACATCATGCTAAGCTACATAAACCAGATTCAGAAAGTCAAAGGTCAAATGTTTTCTCTCTTATATGGAAGGTAGAGAAAATAAGGGAAAAAAGAGGGGTGGGATCCCATGAAAATAGAAGGGAGAACAGTGGAGGAGAGGAAGGGGATAGAGGAGGAGGGAAGACAGATGGGCAAATGGAGAAACTGTGGAATGGAATTGACTAAATAATGCTATGTACATATATGAATATACCATACTGAATTTCACCTTCATGTATATCTATAAAACAACAATTAGAGATGATAAATAAATAGAAGAAAGTCCAGTAGAGTAAAAGAAGGAAAATAGAAGGAGGGAGGAAAGGAGAAAAAGAGGAAGTACTGGGGACTGAAGTGGAGCAAACTATATTCCATGCATGTACGATTATGTCAAAATGAAACCCACTATTAAGTATAACTATAATGTACTAAGAAGAACATTAAAAAATGGCCAAACTAGTATATTAGTTGCAAAATTTTGATGTACTTTTTATTTTTAAATAGTTTATAATAGGTTTCTCATAAATAAATTAGTTTGATATTGCTTAAAAAATAATTATCTTCACACATTTACTCCCTTTAAAAATTGCATCATGAACACTTGAGTAGACTGTACGAAGAACTTCAGAATTATAAAAAACATCAGGATCAGTGGGATAATGGGGAAAAAGAATACAAATATATATATATATATATATATATATATATATATATATAAAGAGTTTTTATAGTTTCTAAGGTTTTATTCTATCTATCTATCTAAATATAGAATAAACCACTTAAATACTTATTATTTGATATTATTTCTTAAATTATATGAATTTATTTTTGCTTCCTAATTTCTTCACTTATGTATTCAGGAATTATACAACTACTTATTCAGTTCTTAAGGGTTAGACACTATTCTAAGTATGGAATAAACTGACATAGTACTTTCATCTGAATTTCTATTGAATTCTCCCAAATTCATTTTTAAAAATCTCTATCTTCAATATGATGGTATTAAGGAGGGGCCTTCGAGTTGATTAGGTTATTAAGTCAGAGAACTCATTAAATAAGATCAATGCCCATATAAAAGAAGCCCCCAAAAGCTCAGTGGCCCATTCCACCATAAAAGAACATAGAGAAAAGAGAAGAATAATCTTTGAAGCAGGAAGAGATTTTACCAGACACCAAACTTGTTGGTCCTTGATCTTAGACTTCCAAGACTCTAAAAGAATTTCTGTTGTTTTTAACTACTAATTTATGGTATTTTAAAAACAACAGCCCAAACAAAACAAAACAAAAGCAATATGTAGATAAAGTCATGTGGTAGTAAGCACTAAAGCAAAACAAAATGGAAATAAACCAGGGAAAGAGAATTAGTATCTAAAATTGGAGAGGAATTCCTGTTTTCTAAAGTGACTGGAAAAATGTGTTCTGAAGAGATGATTTTTAAGCAGAGGCATAAAGTGTTCCTGACATTGTATTAGACTCAAGAGTTTTTATAGTTCCTGATGTTTTCTTTGCAGTGCTGGGGAACAAACTCAGGGCCTCATGCATGCCAGTCAATTGCTTTACCACTGAACTAAGCTCTGCCTCCAGTTCCCCAGACTACCTTTTGTTTTTGGCATTATGCTAGGTTTTGAAGGCTCAGAGAAAGAAAAAAAAAATTGTCCTATCTTCACTAACAGAAAGAAAATCCCCATTACATATAATCAGTTAAGTACCATAAGTATATGCATATGGTAGTATTTCCTTCTACTCTAGCTTATATATTCCCCCGCCCATGGAATATTAAACCTCCTGAACAAAATTGAGAATAATCCATTTTGTTATTAAAATTAATTTTAACAGGAAAGAATAATAAACTAAAGTATAATAAAAAGAAATCATAAAATAATCTATTGGCTTAATTTGGTCTCATTTGAGACAATAAAATATACTTTTAAGCACTTTCTTTACTTTTTTTCTGTTTAAAACAAACAAACAAAAAAATCGGCCTTGGAGATCAAACCCAGGATCCTGACCATGCTAGATGATCTCTCCCTCTACCTCTGAGCAACATCCCAACCTCCTCTTTTCATTTTTCAAGTTACACCCTATTCCCTTTTAGAGAGAAGGGGTAATAATGGGATAAAAATAGTAAGCACAGAAATATGAGATGTATAATAAATAAACAAATAAAATTTATGTGTCATCTTAATAAATAACAAGATAAAACATGGTGATTTTTTGTGGTAAATCTTACCCTACTGACAGAATTCATTGTTTTTATGACTATTTTAGGGAAAAAAAAGGTAAATTAATTCCATTTTTTCTTTTGTTTTCTGATCATTTTTGAGTAACTCCAAATTAAAGTATGATTATGATTAAGAAATTACTTTTTGTTTTAGTTTTACAAACTGAATATTAGCAATATTGAAATTAAAATAGATATAATTTTTCATGTTCTTTATGATGGATGCTTTGGAAAGATTTACATGGGGAGAAATAAACACATCTATTAGTTAACTCCATTTAAGCATGAAACAAATAAAAGGCAGATAAGTGATTGCTTACTATATAGATAAGTGATTGCTTACTATAAAGCAGCACATAATTATGTAATAAGCAAAGTAATGTGTTCATACAGTGTAATCTAAGGAAATGAATTTCTTTCCTTGTATAAGTTGATTACAAAGCAGTTAAAATTAATGTGTCTTTTAGGTAATGACAAAGTATAAGTAATTTTGAAAATAGGAGCTATTTGAAAAGAAGACAATTATGTCATATTTTGGGAGACACTGAGAGAAAGCTTCACTCTATAGAGAGACCATTCCTTATTCTAGATGAGATTTATGAACAAAATATTATATTTATTTGAGCTTGCACTTTATGCAGAGCTTTCAGTGAAGATTAAGTCAGCCAAGATTCCAGTCACCTGTAATATAATACCATTTAACTGTTACTTCTACAATCCATTATTTAAAATTGATTCAATTTATGCTAAGTAATTAAATAATTCCTGAGTAGATTTTAATTATCATTGTAGCTGTTTTCTAGATAGAAATACAAATATTTTAAACACACAGAAATTGAAATATAAATTTATTTCAAAAATTCAACTTTTTAGGGAAGCCAGGATTTTTAATGGGAATGTTATTGATAACACATTGTTATCTATAGTTCTCCTTATTCTTAGGTCACAAATCTAAGAAGGGGTGTTACAAAAGACTTGAGGTCTCCTTTATTTTATTCCTACCCTCTTGAGTCTGACCTTCCACAGGGCCTTTGCACACTATTCCTTCAGTCTTTGCAATCCTTCTCAAATTGTGAGCATGTTCTACTTCCTCTCTTGATTGATTCACTACCAAAATGCTACCTTTGAGGACTTCCTGGCCAAATCTATTCCTTTACCCTGCTCTATTTTTTTTTACAACTCTTATTAATAACAGAATGTTTCATGTTTACTTTGTAATATTCTATCTGTTTCCTCTCACTTTATTCTTATAAGCATATATTAAACACAAGAGCAAGGTACTCATTTTAGTTTAAAGTATGCAGCCAGATCCTGGAAGAGGGCAGGCAACATAGAAGATGATTGTCAAATATTTGAGAATTGCACATGATTGATTGTTTCTATTAACTAGCTCATACAAGTAGATGCTTTCCTAGGCACAAAAGACTGAATTCAAACTGAACCAACTGAATTGAATTTCAAAATCAGCAAAAATCACAACCAAAAGCCACTAACTACTAAACCAACTCTTTCTGTGGTTGCAGGAAAGAGAATCTCACCTTTATTGCATTTTGCTCATGGCAATCAATTGATTTTGAATTGTTCAAAGTTCTAGATATTCTTCATGCTATTCAGATACCTAAATTATTAAAGAATGTCCTTTGGTTCCCCTTTCAATTTTCTTTATCAGAGTTTCCAGAGTTTTCCAGGCCTTTCAAAGTACCCCTCAATATCTCAGTAGTTTCTAATTTCATGTTACAAGTTAAAGTCCTTGTTCACCAGAACAATATTTCTCCTTCACAGATATTTGCCTAATATCATGTGCAGATTAAGTTCAAGGAGCTGCTTTCAATTGAATTCTTCTGTAAATATTTACACACTGGAAAAAGTAGGCTTTACACAAAATCTTTTGCAATGGTATCCTCTATGTTTATTTTTAATTTTTGCCGTAGAAAAATACTCTCTTTGGATTCATGATCATTTCATAGTTAAAACATTGATGCTATAATGGCAGAGTGAAAAAGGAGAGATTATTTAATTAACACATCCCAGCCTAACATTCTACTTGAGCTCCTATATCCTAAATTTGAGCTCTGACATTAGGAAAAAAAAAAAAGAAAGAAAGAAAGAAAGAAGAAAAGAAAAGAACCATTAAGAAAACCTAAGCTTAAATTTCTACTTGATAATTCATAAATCTCTGTGTGCACATTCATAGAGTGCAAGAGAATACTAACCACATATCCACATACCAGGCTATCATAAAGCCAAAAATGTCTATGTAAAAATTGTAAATCAGTTCCTGCCACATAGAAAATACTGACACATTTAATTCATTTCTAATTCTCTACATGTTTACATATGACATCTATATAATTCAAATCATTAAAAAATTAGTACAAACATCATTCATAATTCAGTGAAGTATATTCAAGACTCTATCTTATATCTTAAATTTATCTCATAAAAATAATTTTGTCTCTAATGCTTATTGCTTTGATTTGTATATGTTTCTTAAATCTTTATATATAAATTTAATTTAAAAATACCAATAAAAAATAAAAACACCAACCTGAGAGGTATTTTTTAATGAGGATTAAATGGAAAAAAATATATATATATAAAACATGCTTATCAGTTTCTGTCACTTGACATATAGTATACAAACTACTATTTACAAATGAAAATATATACCAAAATTTTCCATAATGTGTATTTACAAATATTTGTGTGTGTGTGTGTGTGTGTGTGTGTGTGTGTGTGTATTATTAAGGTACATGGTTTGTCAATCACATTTATCTACTGAGTTACCTTTTTACATTTTATTAGGTACATGTAATTCTCTTACAGAGTTGTTAAACAGATACATTGAAGAATTTCTACATTGTTTCTGGAAGTCATAGTAAAGCACATGCACATATTGTACAAAATTTGTAATTATCTCTTATATTTCTTATAAATGTAATTTTTACAACCAATTTTTCAATATTAACAATGCACTTCGGGCTGGGATTGTGGCTCAGCGGTAGAGCGCTTCCCTAGCATGGGCAGGACCCAGGTTCAATCCTCAGCACCACATAAAAATAAATGCATTGTGTTGTGTCCATATACACCTAAAAAATAAATCAAAATTTTAAAAAATGCACTTAATCAATCTTCTTATGTATTTGCTTTGAGGATTCTCTTAGTTATCAAAAAATAAACAATATAACTGCATTCATCTTATGAATATATATTATAGTCTATTCTGGTTCATGAATTGTGATATTATTGGCATTAGTTGGAAGTTGACAACATAAATATTTTAATAATCTGATATTATTGATGTATTTCTTCCAATTCCATCTTAAAATAACAACCAGAAATATAAACACAAACTTTACTGCATTAAAGTTAACCACCAAGTAGACAGAATTACTATCAAGGGGCTAGGGTTGTGGCTCCGTGGTAGAGTGCTTGCCTAGCATGCGTGAGGCTCAACCAGAACACAATGGGAACTCCACGAGAACTCAACCATCACCATCCTAATGGCTTGCTGGCACCACCTCTCAACCACTTCCCCTGGCAAAATGCCAGGCACCATCCAGACTCGGCTGCGGCTCTCAACATCTCCTCCCTTCTGTTTAATTAAACAACAAGCATGTGGCTTAGGGATCGTGCCTGTCTTAGGTTGTCCAATACTACATATGGTTCTTACCCGTCATTGGATGAGTTGACCTCAAGGCGTCAGTCTCCTGTCTTGGTTAGTACCATTGCAATTGGATCTTACCCGTCAATGACTACCGGCCCAGCAGTTAGCCACACTTGTGGATAGTGGTTTTTACACAAATACCATAAAAAAACCTGCTACAAGCAGAAACGGGAGGTTACAAAATGCCATGACACCAAGCCAATTGATGGCCCCTTTTGGAAAAATTGTACCACCAATGACATCATCAGCAAGGATATCCTGGCACTACCACAATTCACTGCACCAATAGATAGTTCACAATGCATACAAGTGATACATAGTCCAGGCAAGTTCTGCAAGCAGTTCAAAGCAGAGGAATCCATTAATATGTCCATTTCCTCCAAAGTAAATCAACTCCTTGATTGAGTATCACTTGTTGAGTTACATTATTCATTGATGCATCAGTTTATATAGTTTGTTGTGATAGCTATTGCAGAAGCTGTATTTTGGTTTTATCTTTGTCTTCACTGGCACTGGGATGAAGATAGGAATTCTGGCAATGATAGCTAAAAAAAAATATGTAACATTCCAGCAGGCACTAAAAAAAAAAATTCTAAATAATTTAGTATCCTGAATAGAATTAGATGTAATGAAAAGGAAAGGTGAAAGTAAACAAACAGATCTGTTAACCTCCTTTTTTGTTCACATTTTCAAACAATCCTCAACATCTGTTTACCCAATTTAAATTAAACCATTTAAATCATGTGAATAATAAAAAAATATTTGGATCCATTTTTTCATGAGCATTCCTCATATATGATATATGGACATATGCACATACAGACATACAACACAAAACACAAGTGTGCACACATAACACAATACATACAACACATAACATAATAGTAAAGGCCTTGTAGCATTTCACAGGTGAAATCTATCAGCTGTTATAGATTTGAGCCAAGTCATATTCTTTTTGGTCTGTAGAAATCGCTTTAGTTAGTCTCTCTGGAATTCAAATCGGCTGGTGTTCTCCCTGTGGAAACATACAAACAGACCCCCGACTCCAGATAATCACTGGGTCAGGACCTTTCCATTGTCCTGTTAGAATATCCTTCCAAAGTACCTTGGGCTTATGAACATTTTTTGAACACATATGCCTTTCTGCAGCACTAAGCCCTGATGAATCCAAATTTTAAAAGTTTAGAGTAAAAAGGGTTATTTTAAGTTTATCTTTGGGGGATATATACCCCTTCCCAATTCCCACTTTTTGCTTTAATAAGTACATTTTAATAGTTTGTTGAGCTCTTTCAACTATGTCTTGTCCCTGTGGTTTGTATGGGATTCCTGTTATGTGAGTAATGCCAAATGATGAGCAAAATTGTTTAAAAGAGGTAGAAGTATAGCCAGGGCCATTATCTGCTTTTAAATGTTTAGGAACACCCACAGTGGCAAAATTTTGTAAGCAATGAGTTATAATATCTTTAGTTTTTTCTCCGGCATGAAGGAGCCCATCAAAAATCCGGAAGAAGTATCAACTGTAACATGCAAATATTTTAATTTTCCAAATTCTGGCAATTGTGTGACATCCATCTGCCAAATATGGTTAGGTATCAGGCCTCTAGGATTGACTCCAAGATTAACTTGTGGTTAAAAAGGTCACACAGTTTTGACATTGTTTTATTATTTGTTTAGCTTGTTCCTTGGTTCTTTTAAAATGCTTTTTTAAAGTATTTGCATTGACACGGAAGGATTTATGAAAATTTGTAGCTTCTTCTAGCGTACAAAAAATATGTATGTCATGTGTAGTTTTATCTGCTAGATCATTGCCCAAACTCCAGGCAATCCTGTATGTGCCCTGATATGTCCTATAAAGAATGGATCTTTTCTGTCCCAGATTAGACTTTGTATAGTGGAAAACAAAGAGAAAACAGTAGAGGAAGGGGAAATCCTACCAGCATCTTCAAGGGATACTATAGCATTAACTATATACTGACTATCAGAAAATAAATTAAATACAGAATCTGTAAACATCACAAAAACTTGTAAAACTGCATTAAGCTCTACCTTTTGAGCTGATTGTTTGGGTACTAAAAATGTAAAAGTTTGATCAGGGGTAACTACTGCTGCTGTACCATTATTTGACCCATCAGTGAATATATTTGGAACATTCATGATAGGTGTTTTTCTTGTCATTTTTGGAAAAACTACAGGATGTGAAAACCAAAATGACAATGAAGGATTAGATGATCGAAGCGTTTGAGTGGCTTGTTATAATGGCCAATGTTTTGGCCATACTTGACGAGATATGATGCTAAGGTCAGCACCTGTGTCCAGTAGCCCATTAAATTCATGTCCTTGAATATTTAGTTTTAGCATTGGGTGAGAATATAAATTTAAAGACAGCATAGCCCAATCTACACCTGTGGAGCCTAATCCCCTGGAACCTCTTTCTACAGTACAACTGGAAAATTTATCATGCAGGCTGGGTATTATTAATAACTGTGCTATTCTACTCCTGGTGAAATTACTGATATACCTCTTAGAGAACTAGCTAAAATTTTTATTTCATCTACATAATTGGGATCAATTACCCCAGGACTTATCATAAGTCCTTTTAGTGTAGAAGAACTGCGTCCCAATAATAAGCCTACTATTCTTTGGGGAAGAGGTCCTTTTACTCCTGTGGGAATGATTTGAACTCCCATCTCTGGAGTTAGTACTGCTCTGGTGGAGGCACAGATGTCCAACCATGCGCTCTCTCTGGTTTGTTTGATGAGGGATTTAATGGACAATGTGTCCTGGGCACTACCCTTATGATGTTGCTGGGTTCCTTCATTGCCCCATATATTTGTGATTGTGGGCCCCGGAGCATTGGGCCCCCCAGTCCGTTTTTTGGCAATGGAGCCTGATGCCTTTCTCCAGGATATCGTGGGTAAACACCTGGTCCTTTTCCGTTTTTTGATAACGGAATACCCGCTATGGTGGTTTGAGAACGGCATTCATTAGCCCAATGTCTCCCTCTACGGTATTGTGGGCAAATACCCGGTATTCTATTCCTTTGATACCTAGCTTTGTTAAACCCTCCTCCTATGGGGCAATTCCTTTTAAAATGTCCTGTTTGTTCACAATTGTAGCATGTTTTTGGCCTGGCATCTAAAGCCTGTTGTACTGCAGCTGCCAAGACTTGCCCTTGTTCATTAATGTCTCTACATAATTTAATATATGTGTTTAAATCTCGATGTTTCCATGGTCTAATGGCCTCCCTGCACCATCTATTTGCCTGTTTGTAGGCTAGTTGTTTTATTAATGGCATCACTTTTTCTATATCCCCAAAGATTCTGGTAGCTGTTTGCATAAGCCTATCTACAAATTCAGCATAAGGTTCATTAGTTCCTTGTATTACCTTAGATAATTGACCTTGTAAAACTCCATGCCCTAACTGCTGAAGCGATTTGTGAGTATATGGCAGGATCATATCTAATGTGTTGCAGCTGACCCTCATAAGGTCCCTCTCCTAACAACATATCTAGATTTCTCTGAGGATAACCAGCTGCTGCATTTTGCCTAGCCGTCTTCGTGCAAAATTCCTTATTGGCAACCTTCCATAACAGGTATTGTCCTCCATTTAGCACAGCTTTGCACATACTAGCCCAATCTGCTGGCATTATGTTCAAGTTGGTAATGGATTCGACCATACTTAGAGTGAAGGGTGCTTGAGGACCATAGGTTGTTATAGCCTCTTTCAGCTGCTTCACTGTTTTGAAATCTAAAGCATGGTGAATTCACTGCCCTCCTGCCTTCTCAAATACAGGGCATACTAATCTTTGAGGTCCTATCTCAGGATCCCATCTATCAACTACGGGGGTTGAGGGCCACTCAGCATATGTTGTCTCCATAGGTGGAGCTGTTGGTTGAATTATGTCCTCTGATGATAGAATGGTGTTAGTAGCAGCCTCCTGTTGTAACTTCTCCCCTGATAGTTTTTTCTCCTCTAAACTTTCTTCCCCTTTCTGATTATCTCGAGAGGCCTCCTATTTTTCCTGATCTAATGTGTCTTCTACCATAATCTGAACTGAAAGCTTTGGACTAGGCAAACAAAATTGTATCATCATCCACAATGGCAATGTACCAACTGGCAAAGTTCCTGGGTTTTTCTTTTCCCTCTCCTTAAGTCTTCACCATGATGGTCCCATTGTGATATATTCAACAACTCCTCCTTAAAAAGCCATGGGCTACATTTTTGTATCGTATCAACCTATGCTTTAACTGTTCTTGGTTTTACTGGGGTGCCTGCTTCCTCTAGAAATTTATTTAACACTCTTTCGGTTTGTTTTTTTGCTAATTTTTGACCCCATATTTCTGCTACAAAGATAACGCAACCCAACAAGATAACACAAAACAAAACCAAAACAGAATGAAACCAAAACGGAACAAAAACTCATTGTATCAGTTTTTCTATTTTCTTGACATGGGTATCTGTGGTCTATCTCTATCTCTTCCTCAGGGCCGAACAACTTTTCTAGCATCCTATTTATTTCTAGGGGCAGACAGCTTGAAACAGAAATGTAACAAATCAAAACAAGAACACATTGTTTTTTGAAATGATCACCCATTCTCTCACCCTGCCCTCAGGGTCAAGCAGTTTCACTTACCCCCAAGCTTCAGGTGCTCCCCATACAGGCCACCAAATGCTGCAGTCTGGCTGGGCACAAATAACCGGGACGTCACAAGCCACTTGTAGATTCAAGCAGGAACGAACTTTATTTCCGAACCCATGTGAACGCCACCCACCTGAACTCTTCAGGAACTCCGCGAGAGCTCAAGCGGAACTCAACGGAAACTCTTCAAGAACTCAACCACCACCATCCTAATGGCTCACTGGTGTCACCTCTCAACCACTCCCCCTGGCAAAACGCCAGGCGCTATCCTGACTCCGCTGCAGCTCTCTACACAGGTATAAACTTACAATATTGTTCTTGAAAGGGTCACAATATTAGGTCTTAAATTCAGTAAACTTACTACAACATTAATTGAGTGCTAAAAGGATAAAGAAGAAAAAAAGAAAGAAAGAGAAAGAGACATTGAAAAAGGGTATTTACACCAATGTAGAAAGGAGAGATACATAGACATACAGAAATGGGTGTGATTTGAAGTTGTAGTAGGTAGTGCAAGAGGATGAATAGGGGGTAAGAGAAGCAGGTATTAAACTAAAGGTAGGAGAACAAAGATAGGAAGACTGATTCCAATCAATTTTTTAAACTATTAGATAAAATACATTCAAATGAGTTAAAGGTATGATACTGGCAATTAGGTAAACAATTATTGTTGAAGTTAAAGAGTTATTTATATGATCGAAGTTGACAATGGAGTTCTTTATAGTATAACATGTCAAAGTGAAGAAAATTCTTATTGAATCTTGGTTTGGGTTTTACAATTGTTTGGACACTTAGCAGATGTCCATCAGTCTTTGGCTATGAATCTCTCCCAAGCTGCAGGGGTACAGAAGCCAATTCCCTAGTTACTGTGAACCTCCTACCAGCAGCTTCTGGTATGTCAGCTCAGGGGCTTGCAGCTGACTGCTTGGTGGGTACAGTGTTGTCAGCTGGCTGATTCTATTGTGTTCAAGATGCAGGCTCTTTAGTGTCCCTGTGTTTGCTATGGGCCTCCATGTTTCTGCTCTCCTCTACTTGATCCTTTTGGCTGCAGTGAAGATCCTGGTGGCTGTCTGTGGTTGTGGATTTGTCATGGGTGGCTGGTGATGCAGAAGTATTCCTCAAGCTGACACAGCTCTCTGAGTTACTGTAGTAAAGGGTCTCAAATGGTTCATCTGGACTCTAGTTTTTACTGTCCCAGGTTGTGACTGACAGGCATTGATTCCCTCTGCTTAACTATTCTAACAATGCCCTGTCACTTGCCACTTGTGATCACTATTCAGGCTGTGCACCTGTTAAGCCTTTCTCAGCCCCTTTCTGCTGCATAGCCCCTGGCAATTTCCCACTAAGCCTTTATTCACTGGATTCAGGCAGCTTCCCTCTGGTACTGCCATGCCATCCTGCAGACTGTCCCTAGGCTTCCTACTGCGCCTTGCCCCAGTGTCAGTGTCAGTCGCCTGGTGAATCTGCTTTCCTTCATTTGGGCCAAAACTGCTTCATTGTTGTGTGAGTTAACAAATGGAGGCTGCCCAGAGCTTTTCACCCTTGCCTGTGGCATTGAGGCTGAGCAGGGTTAGGTGCACTTCCTTGGCACCTACTTCCCATTTTTTCCTGCCCATTTGTTCTCTTTGTTCATGGTGAGGGGGAGAGGGGAGAGGGTTTCAATAATTTATAGCTAGTAGTGGTCCTTCTAGAAGTTCTTTCTGGCCAGATTCTTAAGAATTCCCACCGCAGGGGATTTCCCTCTGGTTTAATGTGCAGCTGTCTGGGTATGGGAACATGCCAAGGTGATTTAAGAGGGTGAGTGGTCAGCTGAGAGATCCGTAAGATGGCTGCAGAACCTCCCTCAAGTAGCTTTCCACAATTTGGTTGTAAGTTTCCTCTGTCTTTCCAACAGTTCTTAAGTGTGTGAGCTGCTACCGCCTTTCTCACTCTATTGCCCCTCCCCCACTGGTCCACAGGTTCGGGTTGGGGCACTAAGAGTTCGTTTTCTACTCTGGTAACCTATCTTCCAGTCTCTCCAGATCTCAGGCTATGTATATAGCTAGTCTTAGAGCATTTATTTTGTCACCAACCTCTCAATTCTGCTTTTCCTTGGCTGCCTCCTTTCTGTGTTGTGAGGAGATGGAACTTGCTGCCCAGCTAACTTCCACCATCTTCTCTCTCCCTGGATGTCTTTTTAATTAGTTTTTCTCTATTGCACCTGGGTACGTCTTTTGTCGATGCTGAGTTGGAGTTGAAAGAGGCTGACCAAGCCTTATTTTCATTCCAATACTGTAAAATAGCATGGAATGTTTCACCATTAAGTGTAAGGTTACCTTTGTATGTGATGCCCCTTTTCTCTATGATCAGGGAGAGTGTTTTCCTATTATTAATTAATTAATTTATTTACTTTAAATCATAAATGCTGATTTATCAAATAATCTTTCTTCACGTCTGTTAAGGAGTTTATGTGCTTTTTATTCTTTATCTGACAATATTATGATTTACATTGATTTATTATAAAATGTTCAGCCACCGTGCATTCTGGGATAAACTCATTATATATTGGTAAATTCAATATACTTGCATTTTGTTGCTATTTTTTGTGTGTATATTCATGACAGATATTGTTCTACAGTTCACATTCTTAAATGTCTTTTACTCATTATATTATTCCCTTACTGTTCTTTTAGGATTTTCAATTTCCTCCCCCAAAAGCTCATGTATGAAATAATTCGAGAAAATTTAGAGGTGAAACAATTGGGTTATGCAAGCCTTAAACTAATCAGTGCATTAATCCCTGAAAGGGATTAACTGGGTAGTAACTGTAGGCAGGTAGTGTATGGCTGGAGGAGGTAGGTCATTGGAGATATTCCTTTGGGGTATATATTTTGACCTTATTGAGCAGAGTTCTCTCTGTTTCATGGTGTGATGTCTTGAGCTATTTTCCTCTTTTTGGTCATGATGTTCTGTCTCATCTCAGGGCCTGAGAAATGGAGCTGGCTATTTATGGACTGAAACCTCTGACACCATGAGCCCCCAAATAAACTTTTTCTCCTTAAAAGTGGTTGGGTCTTTTGGTCACATAGTGAAAAGCTAACTAAAAGAGTTCTTTAGAAATATTCTTGTTTTATTCTTAATATTAGTATCTTGTGTATTTTCTCTTTTAATCTAGGTCAATATGCTTAAAGTGCTATCAACTTTATTACTTTGTTAAGAAAGAAACTTGTTTTATTGATATTCTCAATTGTTTTCTGTTTTTCAATTTTCTTTCTTTTTGTTCTCTTTTATCATCCTTATATGTATACATTTCATATTTAAGGTATACAATGGGATATGTTGAAATACATATGCATTGTGAAGTGATTTCCATAATAAAGCTAATTAAAATATCCATGACCTCACATATTAGCATATTCAAAATATTACTTCTATTTGACAAAGCATGCTCATATTACATTTATGAAATAGAAGGTGCTACTTAAAAAGACTAGCAATAGAACATGAATTAAATCTAAGGCAAACAAAAGAATTATTAAAATAATAGAATATTTAAAAAATCACATTGTATACTCTCCTTTTTAAAATTCCTTTCTTTTGGTTTAGAGTCAGTTCTTATTTTGCTTTTTTTTTTTTTTTTTAGAATGGTGTTTTAGTCTGCTTTGTTGCTGCTGGGACGAAAAGAACTGACATGACCAATTTTAGAGGAATATAAGTTTATTTTGTGGCCTACAGTTTCAGTGGTCTCAGTACATAGACAGTTGTCTCCTTTGATCTGGGCCAGAGGTGAGGCGGAGCATCATGACAGAAGTGTATGGAGGAGGAAAGCAGCTCAGAATACAGAAATCAGGAAAGTAGAGAGTGTTCTACTCATCAGGGACAAAATAAATACATCAAAGCCACCGCTACTGACCTGTTTCCTCCAGTCACACCTTTCCTGCCTACAATTACCAACCAGTTAATTCATATAAGTGGATTAAAGCACAGACTGGGTCAAGGCTCTCACAACCTAATCGATACACCTCTGAACTTTCTTGCATTGTCTCACAGGTTAGATTTTGGCTAAACCATAACAAGTAGCAACTAAATTAACTAATTTAATTAGTTTCTTCTTTACTACTATAAAGATTTAATGTTATTTTTTCTTTAAATGTAACTGCAGCTATATCCCACTTTGGTTAGTATATGCATATGATATTTATTTTCATTTGGTTAAAATATGTAATTTCCTTGGAGGCATCTTGTTTGACCAAGAGGTTGTTTAAAGTTTGTTGACTTTTCAAATAATTGGGAGGATATTCCAGATAATATCTTTTTATTAGTATTCCTATTTCAACACTTTTATAAATTAAAAATGGCTTAAAAATATATTGCATGCTTTCTTTTTTTTGTTAATTTGTATTATTATGATTCAGAATACAGAGTCTCATGGCAAATGGTTTATACATTTTGTAAGAATGTAGATTCTGCTGTAGTTAGGGTGTTATAAAACTGTCAATCAGATAAAGTTAATTGATATTGTTTTTAGGTATACTCTATTCTCTCTGATTTTCTACCTATTTTTATATCAGTTATTAAGAGAGAAGTGTGACGTTTCCAAATACATTTTTTGGATTTGACTATTTCTAAGAGTTTTTCTTGCATGAACATTGAAGCACCGTTGTTAGATGGATACATGTGTAAAATTGTCATGTCTTAAAAAGTTGAGCAGCTTACCTTTAAGTTATATACCACTTTACCCATTATATTATTCTTTGGTTTAGGCATATTTTGCCTAATCAAAGTATTTTGGTTAGTGTTTGCATTGTATACCATTTTGCATGGTATGTATTTTGGGTTCTTTTATTCTTAACTTGGGTCCTTAAGTTTAAAGTAGATTTCTTGCAAGCACCATATTTTAACAAATACTATAATCTCTGCTTTTAAAATGGCAGGCTTAGACTCTTCTCATTTATTAAAATTATTAATTAATAAGATTGAATTAAAATCTCATTGTTTCTTATTTATTGCATCTATGGTTTTATATCCCTCCCATTTTCTGTCTTCTCTTATGTTAACTGAATATTTTATGACTCAATTACTATTGATGTATTATTTCTAGCTTTTTAAAAAATTTTAACGGTTTTATAGGACTTACAATATCCTTTTTTGTTTAACTAGAATTTGTATTAAACATTTATCTTAACATTTTACATATATCATAAGGAACTCTTAATAATATCTTCTAATTTCTCACCCCCCTTCTTTGTGTTCATGTTCTACACATTTATTTTACATATGAACCATGCTTTGGCAACATTTTGTTTGGACAGTTATCATTTATAGTAATGAAGATACAAAGACACCAATATAAGTATACATTGATTTTTTTCTATTTCTAGCACTTTTCACTTCTTTATGTAGATTGATGTTTCTGTATGGTATAAATTCTTTTGCCTGGAGACTTTGACATTACTTATAGAATATTTCTGCTGTTAATTAATGTCATCAGTTTTTATTAATCTAATATTGTCTTTATACATCATTATTTTGAAATATATTTTCACTGGGCATACAGGGGTAGTTTGAGGTGTTATTCTTTTAGCACTTGATGCCTATGGGTTAAGGGTATTTTTCCCCCCTCTCTATCTTCTTCTGAATGTGGTTTTCTCTGAATTCTTGAGTCTGAGATTTCTCCTTTGTTACTACATTTGGAAAACTCTTAGGCATAATTTCTTCAAATATTTATTTTTCATTGCAATCACTTTGCCCTTTTGAGATACTAATTATACATATATCATCCTACTTCATATTATTCCACAGGTCTTGGATGTTCTGTTCTGCTCAAATACCCTCCCCCCACACATACCTTTTTTCTAACTGTACTTAAATTGGGTGACTTCTTTTGACCTTTTTCAAGGTTACTGATTGCTTACTTAGATTTACTGAGTCTTCCTCTCATCTCATTTTCAACATATTCTTCTCTCTAAGATCTTGTCCAGTTCTAGAAATTCCATTTGATTTTTTTCCTATAGTTTTGAACTCTTCCCAGAAATAATTATGTGATTTGCATAGTGTTAAACTTTTTAGTTAGTTCTTTAGTGTGCTAATCATCATACCAATAGCTTTACTAACAGTAAGATTATTTGATTCAGTTTTAAATTTCTTTGATGTTTCAGATGTTTCAACATATCCCAGTAGTAATGCCAGTTAAGACACTGTGCTTTAAGATCATTCTAACTAAATTTTTGAATGGTTATACCCCCAAATTGCTGTGTGATTTTTGCCATTTAATTTTGCTTTTTAAATTTGTTTTTATTATTTATGTAAAACATTTAAAAGATTTCAAATGTGAATCATATAACAAAGTACTTTCTAAGAGATACAGCTTCTTCTTTAACATACCTGACTTTTGTTAAGATTGTGTTAAATCAAAATAGTGAATTTACTGTAAAATTTTTTAGAGTTCTTCGTTTGCTACTGTAAATGAAGAATCCTCAAGTTGCAGAACAGTGCATGGAACATTTCCCTTATTTATTTTATTATATGACATAAGCTATGAAATACTTTTTGAGAAGGGTAAACAATTTCCCATCTCCCTCTTTCTTGCCCAGTGAAGGTCATAATATCTTCATATCACAATATGTGTAGAAATATCTTATTACTACTCTAATTACAATTAATATTTCTGCTTTAGTCAGCTTTTTCACTGCTGTTCCCAAAAGACCAGGCAAGAGCAATCAGAGGAGGAAAAGATTATTTTGGGGCTCACAGTTTCAGAGGTCTCAGCCTATAGATAGCTGGCTCCATTCC
Organism: Ictidomys tridecemlineatus; assembly: GCF_052094955.1. Lineage (NCBI taxonomy): Eukaryota > Metazoa > Chordata > Mammalia > Rodentia > Sciuridae > Ictidomys > Ictidomys tridecemlineatus. The sequence continues at coordinate 171,341,233 of NC_135478.1, forward strand.
TGGGGGCCTGAGATGAGCCAGAACATTATGGCAGAAGAGAGTGGCAGAAGAAGGTGACTCAGAACATGAACAGGAAGCAGAGGGAAAGAGCACTCCTCACCAGGACAAAATATATACTTCATTTAAAATGATGCATACTATATTTAATCCTGCCTATGTCATAAATGTAAAGCTCAATGAATTTTAACTGAGTGTGCCTGTGGAAGCAGCATCTAGCTCAAGAAAAGAGAATATTATATCTGCATGGCAAAGTAAAGGGAAAAACAAAATTCTTCATAAATTCCAGGACCACTTTATTTTTTTTTTAAACACCGTCTGGTCAGAAAATTCTATAGAAATACAGCTTGCTGCTCTAGGTAGCAGATCTAGGTAGCAGAAATTGGAATAACTGGAGTTCTGTTCAAAAACTTCAGTGAAAGCCACACTGCAGATGTATCCCTAACCTCACAGCCTTAAAGCTAAGAAATTGATTAGCAAAAACATAGAATGAATAATTTAAGAATATCCTTCCAACTTGCATGTCATAAAATGTCCTATGCTCTGAATGTCTCCTGTCCCCTGATTTTCTGCTCATTGGTGGTGAGAGATAATGAAAAATACAAATTTCATAGATTTGTCTATGAAAGCAGTGATTTATGAATGAGAGAGGTATTATAATGGCAGTTATAGATGGTATTCATAGACAATGGTGGAAGTGGCAGGGAGAGAATGTCCTGTTTGGAAAAGAATCTGGATCACTTAGTTTCTTGTGCTCCTTGTAATCATCTTTTCCTGTTTGCTCAGCTATTTAGAGTTTGGGAAAATCTAATGAGGTACTGCCAGTTGCAACTATCTTCCGTCACAATTTATAATAGCTGGAAATTACTTGTTGCCTATTCCTTTTCCACTACTGTGCTTTATTTTCAAACCACTTTATCCCTAGTTCTGTAAATCATCTTTTAGCAGCCTTATCTTATTAATGAGTAAAACCAACAGGAACACCAGGTATCTTGTACTTGTTTATACCAATACTAAGTTGAGAAAACAGTTTTATTTTTGTTATTTTTATTTATGAATATATGTTTAAACTGAAACAGCAATTATATCTATATATGAGGTAGAGTGTGCTATTCCAACACAAGTATACAGGTGTTTGATCAGGTCAGGGTAACTGGCATGTCAGTCACTTCAGACATACATAATTTTGGAAAACACATTTTTGCCCTAGGAACATTTTGCTCAAAAGTGAAGTTCTTTGAATTTCATTATGTATCTCATCGTTTCTTTTAGATTCTGTGTTCATAAGAACAACTCTGGGAGATAGTTTCTTTGTTTATTTATTTTATTTCACAGAGATGCAACTACTGAGAACTGAAGTAGGAATTCATATCAGAAAACTGTTGCCTCCCTCTTTTAATATATATGCATCTATCTATATTTTTCTTTTAAGTTTCATCTTCATAAAACCCCTTTCTACTAGGAAGTTCGAAGACGTACTGTATTGAACTATGAGAAAGATTCTGCTGACTTTTAATGGAAAATGAGAACTCATGGTTTGAAACAGGGAGAGGGCTCTAACAGGCACTAACATGTTTTTGATTTTTAAGGTACGGTCTAAGAAATTATTTCTTTTAAAAGAATACAGCAGTTATGAGCCAGATTTCCTTCTCTGTCTTTACTTATGTGACTGAGAACATTAATAGCTCTGTCCTATAACTAAAGGGATAATATAGTAAGATTATATCAAACTGGAATGTTTCTGTACAACAAACAAATAATCAACAAAATGAAAAAGCTAACCTGTGGGATGGGAGAAAAAATTATAAACCATATATTTGATAAGGAATTATATCCAAAATACACAAAGAACTAAAAGTCAATAGGAGAGAGAGAGAGAGAGAGAGAGAGAGAGAGAGAGAGAGAGAGAATATGAAAACAACAATAATTATATCTAAACCAAATCATCTCACCTCCAGGGAAAGGGGAAATACTTGGCAATAATATTGGCCAAATTGTATTGTGAGGTTATACAGATCTGTAACAGAAAATTCCACCACCATGTATACACAACTACTATAATGCACTAATTATAATTATGGAAAAAAAATCCTTCCCTACACACACACACACACACACACACACACACACACACACACACACTTTTTTTCTTTTACTTTCAGTTTTTAAAAACTTTATCCTTACTTGAGGGTTATTTTTGAGATGATTAATTTTTTATGTTATTTCACCTATCTTAAAGACCTCTTTGAGGTATCCTTTCTTCAGAAGGCAATAATATTTCTCTGAATAGATTCCAAAATATACAAAATACACGTTACTATGTAAAAAGTTCACTTATCAAAAACAAGGTTTCAAATATATATATATATATCCATAAATATGAAAAATTATATCATTGAATAAAAAAGAAGTAGTTGGTAAAATCTTTTTTTTTTTTTTTTTTTGGTAATGGGATTTAAACCCAAGGCCACTCAACTGCTGAGCCACATCCCCAGCCCTTTTTAATATTTATTTTGAGGCAGGGTCTCTGTCAGTTGCTTAAGGCCTTGCTAAATTGCTGAACCAATGCTGAACTTGAAATCCGCCTGCCTCAGCCTCCTGTGCTGCTGGGATTACAGGCATGCAACACCATACCTGGCAGCCTATAAAAACTTTACAAGGCCTAAGGCATTTCTTTCTTTCTTTCTTTCACTGGATATGTAGCTGTTGTATTTTGAAATGAAGTTTGTTTGAGTTGTTGCCTGTCCCCTCCCCTCCAGATGGCACACTATAGTTTATCTTAGACACAGGCAAAGAAAAAGAAAGGCAAAAGACAAAGCTCTTAAGAAGATGCAAAAAGAATTTCTTTATCAAAGTTGCTGCCCATTAATTAGTTTTATCTTTATTTTATTTTTATGTGGTGCTAAGAACCGAACCTAGTGCTTCACACGTGCTAGGCAAGTGCTCTACCACTGAGATACAACCCCAGCTCCTCATTAATTAATTTTAAATGATATATTTTTAACATTACATGTACATCTACTCCTAAAAATTAAGAACCAATCAATAAGACATTGTTGTTTATGTTACAGATTATGTTCTTGGTTATGATTAAATTTTCTTTGAAAAGAAAAATCTTCAGGATATATTCAGAATGTAGATCCAGAAGCTGAAATTAAAATTTGATAATCTGATATGGGAAAGTTATAGGTTAAATTCCTTAATGTTTTCTATTGACCAATTTATTTTTTTATCTTACCACTTTTAGAATAAAGGGGGAAATTAATGGCTTTAAATTATTTATAACATTGAAGGTCTATTGTTAGATAATACGGTTTTAGTTAAGTATTGCTGGTGATTTATTTTGAATTAGGATTTGTGAGAATACCAAAATGTTGTTTGAAATCATGTAAAATAACTAAACAAGAATCTCATAATTCATCACCTTGTAATACTAGAAATCTGGTTTTTGTTTGAAATACTACAACTGTGAAAATTACCTTTCTATCCTTTATTTATTAAAATGCATATGTATATTAATTAATCTCCGTTAGCATTTTTTTGAGATTCAGAGATTATAAAGCATCATATAATAGTAAGTTCTTTAGAAAAAATATCCAAATTTCTAGTCAATGATGTTTAATGAGAGAAAAGCATTTAAACCCTTCTGGTAATAAAATATACCTCAAAGATTATCTTTTAAAATTACAGAAGTTATCTGTAATATTTTACCCATCCTTAGAAAAATTAAGTGGTATGGGATATTTTTATATATAGGAAATATACTAGCCATTACATTGACTGCTTAATCTCTGTTGATAAAATATGAGCATCATGAATATAATATTTCAAGACATAAAGTTATATTTTATAATTCACATTGATATTATACAGTAATGGAAGAAAGGTTGTACACCTAGCTCACGATTCATTTCATTTCTGACAGTATATTGAAAAGATATTTTATGAAACATTATAACAAAGATTTATATATTAAAATCCTTTGAACTAATTATTGCTTCAAACAACAATAATTATTATTCTATTTCATCAATTTGTGTTGAGATTCTAAATAAAATTTAATATTTTTGAAGAAGATATCTAAAATTAATTCCTAAAAATTATTTTCCTGAGATTATATCCAGAATAATTTTAAAATATCTCTAATGCCTATAAATTGTTTTTATGTCTATAAAAGATTTTCACTTTTATCAATATCATCAGAACAGCAAATACTAGAAAAAAAGAAAGAGTTTATGTATTATAAGTTAAATGAAGCATTTATTTTAATTAAATACCTAACATTTCAAAATTACTAAGTCCAAAAATTGCAGGCAATGCTTCCACAAATAGATTAATCTTTGTATTAATCAAATTGAGATTCTTATAACTTTTTAATTATTTCTCTTTATAGAACATCAGTTTGAAAATATATTTCATGTTTCCTTTGCACCACAGCATGCATGCTGTGTGTAATTGATGGACATATCTTAAATTTTCTTCAAATGCCCAGTTTAAATAAAGTGGAAAAGGTGTATATTTCTTAAATATTTGAATGACATTCAACTAGCTGATATATATGCAGTCTAATGTGCATTTGAATTTGCAGTGCTCAGTGCTCATGAGGCAAATCAGAAGTGTGGGGATCACACTAAAGAGAAGTACCTGGCCAGAGGCCAGGATTCCACCTTTGGCAAACAGCTCTGCATAAAGCAAGGCAAGTATGCTTCTCCAACATGGGGGAGTGCTTGAAACTGCCAGAATAAACTGAATTGTAAAATGTTTCAGATGCATTGGAAGAAAACAATAAGTAATCAAAATAAATAAGATATTATGAGGGTGCTTTGTGGGCATTTCTTGAACAATTTTGAGCTGTGATTCCTGTGTTTACCTTTGTCCACAGGACACATATGAATTCTTTAATTTAGTAACAAAGTAGAAGAGTTTTTCTTTACTTTTAGATTTGTATCCTAAGAGGAAAATGACAACATTTCAAAGGAGAAATATTTGGTTAAATATATTCCTTTACCAGCAACCCAACATATTTTTCAACATTTAAACTCACCAATTGATATTTTATTCTAATATCTTGAAGCTGGGGTTTGTGAAAAGGTATTAATAAAAACATATTTTCCCTCACATCCTTCTGAATAATAGACTGTCAGTTGGAACACTTGTTCCCAAAAGCCTACTGTGCTATAACAAGCAAATATTTGGAGGCTCATTAATATAGAGCAGACTAATTTAGTTTTCTTGATATATTCTGTTTTGAATTCCCATTGACTTAATGATGACCATAGTCTATATTAGAAATAATGAAGAATTTAATAATATTAAAAATCTGACTATTACCAACTGGTGAGAAAGAAGAAATGGTAAAAAAAGAACAAATGCAAACTTTGCATTTCCACAGAAAAGACCATAATATCCTAGAGATGACATTGTCAGTGATTCCCTTATACTTGTTCATAAAAAAAGGATTTAAGTTATAAATATATTGAAATATAAATATATTGAAAACCAATATATGATAATATATATTGAAATACACCTGGAAGGTTTGAACTTTGCATTGATTAGTTGTATTGATTGGTAGCATTTCTTTTGACGAATACTATAAACTTATTAAAAGTGCTTCACTCTTCTCAGTTACAGATGTCTTTGAATCTTTAAGTATATTACATGACAGAAACAGTATTTTAAAAATAGTTGAAGTGGTATGATTCTTCAGATGAGTTTGAAATTTTTTAATCAAACTAATGACAACTCATAGATTCATATAATTCACAGGAGAACATAAACAAAAATGGCATTCCTTGCCACTACTTCACCCCAAGTCCAGTATAAAGACACATAGCCTTTTATCATTAGTAGTTTAAAGATTATGTTCATATTTATTCTCCAGTCTTGCTTTATAGAATTTTAATGTTATCCATTACCTGTCCACTGTGGACATGGAAAAGTTTAGTCACTTAGTTAAACCTCTCTTTTCTTTTCTTTTCCCACTATTTGATAATTACTTACAATATTGCTTAGCTGTGTGGTTTTGTATTACATACTTTTATTTTTATTATGAATTATTATCACCATCAACGTTTCCTCTAAATCATTCCTTGCTCCTAATCCTCTTAGTCTTTTCTTCTTTTTATTATACCTAACACCTGTTCTTTTAAGGTACCTGACACAAGAAAATGCTATTTCCTTTTGAAAATAATGCATGTTTAATCCAGATATTGAGGTATGCATTTTCTAGAGCATCAACCACAGTCAAACAAACATGCCAGGCAGCAAAGAAAAAAGAGAAAAAAACAAGAAGACTCAAGAGATTACATTAGACTCACACAGACATCAGACAATGTAATTTTCAGATACAGATCTCAAGATAACCATATAAAGAAAAAATAGAAAAATTTGAGTTTTGCATGAAACAGTTAAGTTATGGTTATGAAGGGGGCTCAGACCCATGGAATAGATTTGGGGTCCCTGCAGGTGGAACAAGATGCAAAACTCAATTAGGACAGTGGACATGCTTTATTCAGAGGTGGCAATAGCCTCCAGCCTCCAGCTTCAGTTTTAGCCCCAGGCAGTTCTATTTTGCCCTAGTTAATTTTATTTAGCTCCTTTTTTTATACAGTTTGAACAAAAAAGGCACATTGCCAACAGGTTACCTCAGTGGGTGTGTGCTCACAACCAAAATGTTTGTGACCTCACTGAATCAGAGTGTTCTGACCTTGACTACACACTAACCACAACATAGCCAATTTATGGCCTTGGCTACATCCTAAAAACATAATATAAAACATAACATAGCCGGCTGGAATCCCCAGCAAGGGAAAATAACTGTAGCCATTTGGGACCTAACCCAAAAGTTATAAAATAATGATTAAAAAAAACCACAACTTCTATAAATAAAAGTACAAAACAAATTAAAATGTTGAGTAATGAATTTACAGTATCTGGATATGAATAAAAAAAGGATCATCAAACTAGTAGGCAGAGTAACATAAATTACTTGAAATATGATATAGGGAAAGAAAAAAAATAACAAAGGTAAAGGACATAGAGGACACAGTAAGAAGTTCTAATGAAAGTTCCTGTGGTGGGACTAGAAGGAGCATAAAGAAAACATGGAGAAGAAGCAATATAAGAGGAGATAAGGACTGAGGATGTTTTAGAATTTGGTGAACTGGGATGTGATACAGAGAGAAAGGAAACACTGATGTATTCAGCATCTCAAACACTAAGCAGCATACAGGCAAAGAGAAATGTCAACCGGGAGATAACTGGCTACTGTTGAAAATTGTTCTAGCTAGTTTAAGTAAAAAGAATGGCAGGATCAATAAAGAAAACCTCATGTCATGTTGTGAAAATCAAAAGGACTCCATCACTAGCAGCTGGAGATGACTGAACTAAAGATCTGGGAGAACTTTAGTGGAGACTGGGTTCTCAGCTGTGGCTCCTCCTATGTTAGAGTATGGCCTATGTGTAGGGAAGGAATAGGACCCTAATCATCAGAGGTAGGATACCTGAGTGTCTATGCCTGGGGAACTTGAAACCCCATACTTCCCTTACACTTCAGGCCAGATGAAGCAGTCTGCTTTCTGATAGATGTAGGTAGTCCCCTTGCTTAATGTTGCTGAGGAACATACAGGATAAATAAATATTAAATATGGTCTGATATTAAAGGAGTTATCATGTACTCTGCAGGAGGAATAAAGGTTGTAACATCATAGCCAGTGTCCCAGAGATCTTGGAGAGGTCCATGTCACGTGATCCAGAGAGCTTGAAAGTGCATCTCTGAGTTGACAGAAATCTAAGGGATGCGCTCCCTTTCCCCTTCTTTAGGTTTTATGCCTCCTCCATCTTTGTATCTCCCCAAAAGTTGGAGGGAAAGGGTTGACATCCTAGGGAGCCAGTCAGCTTCTTTGCAGTTTATCTCACTGGAGAAGCGGACAGTTTGGAGGCCTCTCTGTCTCTTCAAGTCTATGTGTACTCAAGTCCAGGAAAAACCAAGGAGTTCATATTTTTATTTTGTTTTGTTTTCACTGTACAAAAAGGGTAGAAAGGCTGTGCTATACTGCACAATAATAATGTATGAAAGAAAGACCAAAGAAAGGAGATGATGATGTTTATACTTTTCAAATTCATGGCAATTTTGTCTGAAACTAACTTTAAACAAAATATAATTATATATAGGAGAAAAGTTATAATAGTTCAAATCAATCTTTTGAAACAAACTGTTCATTCAAATCAAAGACTCTACTCTCTTCTCAATAGAGGTTGATTACTTTCTGGTGTTGGAATTAATGACATGACCAGAATAACTGTGTGATTTCTAGTTACATCAAATAGAAACAGCTCTTTGACCTTGAAGAAGTCATTCAAGGTCTTTGGATTCCAGCTCTCTTAATATAAAAAAATTGCATAAAAAATTTCAAGCTATAATATTTTGTTTTTTTGAAACTATGATTTATAGTGTATTTTATTCTTAAATTCAGAAAGAAAGAGCAAACCATAATATCATAGTTAAAATATATTTAGAAACCAATTTTAGGCTTTTCATGTTATACACCACAAGGTTCAATTCACTTGAAATATAAACACGTTATAATTCCAACCCATTATTGCCTCATCAAGCTCCAGATGGTCTATATTAGTCACTGGTCATTCTATAGTGTTATTCTCCTTTTAACTTTTCTCCATTTTATTTTTCTTCCTTTCTTTAGAATGGATTTCATTCAATATTAATCTAAGGCTGGGAATTGCTTCTATATTAAGTTTAGGTCAAATATTAACTTTTTCATGAAATCTTTTCTAGTGACCCAGGTGGAAACGTTTCTTTACTCAGTGCTTAGTAACCCCTACTAATCATAATTTAAAATAAGACCATACTGTCCCATTATTCTGCAATGTCTACACCTTGCCTTGTCAAGGAAGAATAAAGTTCATGTAGAGACAATATCATAACTTGGGACATGTGACATACATCTTGATGTCATTTGCATCTACCCCCCCCCCAACACTTAGGAGCTAAAGGGCACGCAATCATATTCTGATTGGTAGTGATCATCAGGGAGAAAAGAGAGTTTAGGAAGGCTGATATAGTCATGTTTAATGCATGACCTAACTCCAGGTTGAGCTAGAGAATGATAGATCTAAGTCATTCTTTTCTTGGATCATGTGATCAACTCCTCAACTACTTCTACATACTGCATCATCAGAAGTCTCATCTCTGGCCTTATTTCCAGTTCAGAACAATGTCCATACTCTTCTGGGCACCTTGACAAAGTCACACCTTCTAGTAAATTAGTGCAATGTGTAATTAACCTACTTAAAATAGCATGAAAAGAAGAACAATAGTATGGTTAAAATAGAATTCATTGTAAAGGAAATTCTGGCTTTATTAAACGCAAAAGTATATCAAGGATTTGAGCACTCCAAGATAAGGGCTTTTAAAACCATGTAAGATATAGATTATTAATTATTTTGTATAATTGTTCTCAATGTTATCCTTAAAAACTTGGCATTATACTACTTTGCATATATAATTAGTTAGAAAATAATTAGAAAATTGTAGACCACTTTATAATAGTTGATTAGATAACTATTTGAAACAAAAAAGAAGTATTACAATAAAGAACCTTTTTGTGGTAAAGGAGTATATTAATTTTTCCTTTTATCTCTTGATGTTAAAAATGAAGGTGAATTTTAGTTTTTATGCACAGGAGATTTTTGTTTCAAATACTAATTACGTAATTTACTGGTGAACTATAAATAATTAAATCATCACAATTAATGTTAATTAACAATAAAGAATTAGTTATAGAGCTTAACTTCTGCTGAACATCTTAGCTTCTTATGTAGATATATTTATGTATAGATTTAATAATGATATTATTCCTTTTAAATGTTGCAATAAATCAAAAAATGATATTATTACCCTATTTTATTTAAACTATAGTTAGTGGAAGTTAATGCTTTATACAGTTATGTAATTGGGAGTTCTGCCCAATTAAATGTTTTGACATTTATACTACCTTATACATTTTCTTTAAAGGAGTTCTTGTTAAACAAGTATTTAACCATCATCTTATAGAATTTTGTTCAATTTCATTATACAAATAAATACTAAATAGTTATCACTAAGTGCTATTTATTTTTAAGAACATGTAAAAAGATTTATTTTTAGAAATCACTTGCTCCCAATAGTGTGCAGAAATCTCACATACATGCCAGAATACAAGTTAATAAAATGTTGATATCAAATTGGAAATATGGACTAGAAGTTTAATTAAAGCAAAGATAAAAATTTATAGATGCTATTATTAAAAGTAATTTTTGTGTTATTTATATAAGTACCATAAAAAAACATTTTAAAAGTTGAATCTTGAATTCATCTTTCAGAATGGATCTGATTTTTGTACACAAATATGTAAGTAGCAGACATTTCCAGCAAGTAAACCACATTGGCTAAATATAGTGAGTGGAATGTACACAATGATTCAGAGGATATAAAAAAAGTAAAAGATTCATATAAGTAAGCAGTGGGAACAAAATTTTGAGAGAGAGAGAGAGAGTAACACTTTTGAATTTCACCAGTGCTATCATTCAATGATATTGAATGCTTGTTTTTTTCCCCCTAATGAAGAGAGAAGTAACATGCTCATGCCCCACAGAACTTAAACTTTAATGTGCTCACCAGTCCCTTAGAGATCCTGCTAAAATTCAAAGTCTGATTCAGAGATTCTCAGTTGAAGCCCAAGAGTTCACTTTCTAATGAGTCCACTGATGATGCCAATACTGCTAATTCCCAAGCTATATCTTGAATAACAACTCCAAAGAGACAAATGTAGCTGCATGCAGACTGTGGAAATAAAGAAGCTAATTTGAAGTCTAATGCAGAAATATTGATGCAAAGCAAAAGTCTTTGACAATGAGAAAGGGGATAAATTACATTTGTCAGAAATTACACAGGAAAATAGATTATGTAATTTGTCTGGATTTGAGAGGAATAGCGAAAAAGACTTTTTTTCCCTTTTTCTGGGATTGAAAATGTAGCATTAATTTAAAAATAAACATAAATTTTGAAGTTTGATGTGGCTTAGAAGGAATAACTAGAATCATTTTAGACACTATACTTAAAACTAAGGTCACACATCCAGATAAAAATGTACATAGGCTATACAAAATGAGGGTATCAGCAGTCAAGAAACCTTCATGCTTTTGTTTTGAAGAGATAAATCAATCCATGGGGGCTGTTGAAATCATCTAGGAAAAACATGTCAAAAGAAAATATATGAAAAAATGAAGATAATAATACCCATCTTTAAGAGGTAGAGACAAAGATATTGGTCTAAAGTTTTCTTTCCTTGATGTATCTTTGATTTTGGTAGCAGGCTGATACTAGCTTCATAGCATGAGTTTGGAAGTGTTCCCTCCCTTTCTATTTCATGGAATAATTTGAGGAGTATTGTTGTTAATTCATTTTGAAGGTCTGGTAGAACCTGGCCATGAATCCATCAGGTGCTGGGCTTTTCTTATTTGGTAGGCTTTTGATGGTGTCTTCTGTTTCATTGCTTGAAATAGATCTGTTTAAATTGCATATGTCCTCCTGATTCAGTTTGGGTAGGTAATTTCTCTTGAAATGTCTTCAAGACTTTCTATTTTATTGGAGTATAAATTTTCAAAATATATTCTGAATATTTTCTGTATTTTAGTAGTGTCCAATGTGATATTTCCTTAACATAAATTTTAGTAATTTGAGTTCTCTTTCTTTCTATTAACTAGCATGGATAAATGTTTATCAATTTTATTTACTTTTCAAACAACCAACTTTTGTTGATTTTTAAAATTCTTTTGTTTTAATTGCGTTGATTTCAGCTCTGATATTAATTATTTTCAGTTTTCTACTGCTTTTCATGTTGATTTGTTCTTCTTTTTCTAGAGCTTTGAAAAGTAATGTTTATTTGGCAATTTTCTATTCTTTGTTTTTTTTACATATGTCTTTAGTAGTTGATGGATCTTTATTTTATTCATTTATTTATATGTGGTGATGAGAATCTGATCCAGTGAGGCACAAATGCTAGGCAAGTGCCCTACCACTGAGCCACAACCCCAGTAAAATGAATGAGCTCAATGCAATGAACTTTCCACTTAGAACTGCCTTCAGAGTGTCCCAGAGATTTTGATATGTTGTATCACTATTCTCATTTACCTCTAAGTATTTTTTTAATCTCATCCCTGATTTCTTCTGTTATCCACTGATCATTCAATAGTATATTATTTAGTCTCCAAGTGTTAGTGTAGCTTCTATTTTTTATTTTATCATTGACTCCTAAATTCATTCCATTATGATCTGACAGAATGCAAGGAAAATCCACATACAAAAGCATATTTAAAAGTTAGTACATCATAATGAAGTTAGTTTCATCTCAGGAAAGCTAGATTGGTTCAACATATGGAAATTCATAAACATAATTCATCAAATCAATAGACTTAAAGACAAGAATCATATGATTATCTTAATAGATGTAGAAAAGCATTTGACAAAATATAGTAACTATGTTCAAAACACTAGAAAAACTAGGGATAGTAGGAAAATAACTCAACATTGTAAAACTATACATGCAAAACCCAAGGACAACATCATTTTAAATGGAGAAAATTGAAAGCATTCCCCCTAAAAACTGGAACAAGGATCCCCTCTTTTACTATTTCTATTTAACATAGTCCTTGAAACACTAGCCAGAGCCATTAAAGAAAGAAATTAAAGGGAAACAATGACATGGTTCTTTATTTAGAAGACCAAAAAACTATACCAGAAAACTTCTAGAATTCAGAAATGAATTCAGCAAAGTAGCTATCAAATTAACACATCAGTGATGAACCTATTGAAAGAGAAATTAAGAAAACTACGCCATTCACAAAAGCCTCAAAAAAAATAAAATAATTGGGAATTAATCTAGTAAAAGAGATGAAAGACCTCTACAATGAAAACTACAGAACAGTAATGAAAGAAATTGATGAAGACCTTAGAAGATGGAAAGATCCCCTGTGCTCTTGGATAGGCAGACTTAACATTGTCTAAATGGCCACACTTCCCAAAGCAACACACATACTTAATGGAAGACCTATTAAAACCCTAAGGACATTCTTCATAGAAATAGAAAAAGTAGTCATGAAATTCATTTGGAAAAATAAAAGATACAGAATAGGCACTACTGCTAGAGACAAGATTCAGCCCAGACAGCTCAAAACAGCCCACACAGGATCCAGGATTTCACTAGGCATGGTTTGCCCCTTCCTACCAGCAGACTACTGCGGGAGGTCAAGCCCAGTAGCCCAAATGCATCCACTCCAATTTACACAGGCCCCAGACACTAAGGCACAGAGTTTCAAACCAAAGGAATGCACAATCTCTTAAATGAGATAATATCAGAAAATTTCCCAAGCATGAAGAATGAGTTGGAAAACCAAATATAAGAGGCATACAGGACACCAAATGTACAAAATTACAACAGATCCACACCAAGGCACACTATAATGAAAATGCCTAGCATACAGAATAAGGATTTAATCTTAAAAGCCACCACAGAGAGGAATCAGATCACATATAGGGGGAGGCCAATTTGTACCTCAGCAGATTTTTCAACCTAGACCCTCAAAACCAGGAGATCCTAGAACAACATATATCAAGCTCTGAAAGAAAATGGATGCCAACCAAGAATCTTATATCCAGCTTTAGATTTGATGATGAAATAAAAACCTTCCATGATAAACAAAAGTTAAAAGAATTTACAACTAAAAAGCCTGCAGTACAGAACATCTTCAGGAAAATATTCCAAGAAGAGGAAATTAAAAACAATGATGAAAATCAGCAGAAAGAGAGATTACACTAAAGGAAAATCTAATCAGAGGAGAAATGAAGTAACATTAAATACCCAAAATAAACAAAAATGGCTAGGAATACATATCATGTCTCAATAAAATAACCCTGAATGTTAATGGCTTAAACTCACCAATCAAAAGACATAGTTTAGAAGATTGAATCCAGAAAAAAAAATACCCAACAATTTTCTGCCTCAAAGAGACACATCCCACAGAAAAAGACATTCACAGACTGAAGGTGAAGAGTTGGGAAAAATCGTACCACTCACATGGATTGCGGAAGCAAGCAAGGGTTTCCATCCTCATATCAAATAAAGTAGACTTCAAACTAAAGTCAATCAAAAAGGATAAAGAAGTACACTAAATCCTGCTCAAGGGAACCATATACTAACAAGACCTAACAATATAAATATATATGCACCCCCAAAATGGAGCAGCTATGTTCATCAAACATACTCTTTTCAAGTTCAAGAATCAAATAGACAACATCACAATAATTTTGGGTGACTTTAACTGACCTGTTTCATCACTAGGTAGATCTTCCAAACAAAAGATGAACAATTAAACTCTAGAATTCAATAATACAATCAACAACTTAGACTTAACTGACATATATAGAATATCCCAACCTTCAATGAGAGAATATACTTTCTTCTCAGCAGCACATGGATCCTTCTCTAAAATAGACCATATACTATGCCACTAAGCAACTCTTAGAAAATATAAAAAAGTAGAGATACTACCCTGCATTCTATCAGATCATAATGGAATGAAATTAGAAATCAATGATAAAATAGGAAATAAAAGCCACTCCAATACCTGGAAACTAAATAATATGCTACTGAATGAACAATGGGTCACAGAAGACATCAAGGAGGTGATTAAAAAGTTTTTAGAGGTGAATGAGACACAGATACAACATACCCAAATCTCTAGGAACTTTTGAAAGCAGTTCTAAGAGGAAAGTTCATTGCATGGAGTTCATTCCTTAAAAGAAGAAAAACTCAACAAATAAATGACTCAACACTACATCTCAAAGCCCTAGGGTGTTGAGAGCCACAGCCAAAGGGGCCCCAGCAAACTTCCAGCTGCTGGCTGATGATTGGCTCACAGGGGCCCCAGCAACATCTAGCTGATTGGCTCCTCTGTGGTGATGCTCATTGGGCTGTTTCCCTGCCCTGTCAGACCACGGAGCTGCTCATTGGGGGACTTCTTTGGCTCCGCCCATGCGACCCAGCCAATCGGCCTGAAGAGCAGGAGGATTGTGGGAGGTGGAGAGGCTGGTGTGGGGGTGAGAGGCTTGTGGGAAGCCGGTGGTGGCAGTTGGGCTCTGAGGGTTTTTTCCTGAGGAGCTGTTTTGTTTGGCATGTGTAGTTCTAAAAATAAAGTTAGTTTCTTTTGACAAGTGGCTCCTGAATTGTGCCCAGCCAGACTGCAGCACTAGGGGAAAAAGAAAAGAACAAGTCAACACCAAAAGCAGCAGAAGACAGAAAATACTTAAAATCAGAGCTGAAATCAATGAAATTGAAACAAAAGAAACAATTGAAAAATTGACAAAAATGTTGGTTCTTTGAAAAAAAATTAGTAAAATTGAAAGACCCTTAGCCATGCTAATGAAGAGGAGAGAGAAAAATCACTAACACATGTGATGAAAAAGGAAATATCACAACAGACACTACAGAAATACAGAAGATAATTAGAAATTATTTTGAAAACTGGTACTCCAGTAAAATAGAAAATATTGAAGGCATCTATAAATTTATAGAGTCATATAACTTACCCAAATTAAATCAGGATGATATACACAATTTAAACAGAGCAATTTCAAGTGATGAAAAAGCAGATGCCATTGAAAGTCTACCAACAAAGAAAAGCCCAGGACCAGAGACATGCACAGCCGAGTTCTACAAGACCTTTAAATAAGAACTAATACCAATAATCTCCAATATATTTCAGGAAATAGAAAAAGAGGCAGCACTTCCAAACTCATTCTATGAGGCCAATATCACTCTGATTCCAAAACCAGGCAAAGACACATCAAAGAAAGAAAACTTCAGACCAATATATCTAATGAACATACATTTAAAAAATGTCAATAAAATTCTGGCAAATCAAATACAAAACATATAAAAAAATATCTTGCACCATGATCAAGTGGGATTCATCCAAGGGATGCAAGGTTGGTTTAACATACGGAAATCAATAAATGTGATTTATCACATCAATAGACTTAAAGATAAGAATCATATGATCGTCTCAATAGATGCTGAAAAAGCACACCTTTATGTTCAAGACACTAGAAAAACTAGGGATATCAGAAACATAGCTCAATATCATAAAAGCTATCTATGCAAAGCTCCAGGCCAACATCATTCTAAATGGAGAAAAATTGAATGCATTTCCTCTAAAAACTGAAACAAGATAGGGATGCCTTCTTTCACCACTTTTATTTAACATAGTTCTTGAAGCCCTGGCCAGAGCAATTAGACATATGAAAGAAATTAAAGGATACACATAGGAAAAGAAGCACTCAAATTAGACCAATTTGCCCATGATATGACTTTATACCTAGAAGAACCAAAAAATTCCACCAGAAAACTTCTAGAACTAGTAGATGAATTCAGCAAAATAGCAGTATACAAAATCAACACCATAAATCAAAGGCATTTCTGTATATTAGTGACAAATCCTCTGAAAGGGAAACTAGGAAAACTACCCCAATTACAACAGCCTCAAAAAAAAAAAAAGAAACTTGGGAATAAATTTAATGAAAGAGGTGAAAGGCTTCTACAATGAAAACTACAGATTGCTAAAGAAAAAATTAAAGAAGACCTTAGAAGAAGTAAGGATCTCCCTTTTTCTTGGTTAGGCAGAATTAATATTGTCAAAAATTACCATTCTACTAAAAGCACTATTCAGATTGAATGCAATTCCAATCAAAATCCCAATGATATTTCTCATAGAAATAGAAAAAGGAGTCATGAAATTCATCTGGAAAAATAAGAGACCCAGAATAGCTAAAGCAATCCTTAGCAAGAACAGTGAAGCAGGTAGCATCACTATACCAGACCTTAAAATATACTACTGAGAAATAGTAACAAAAGCAGCATGGTATTGGCACCAAAGTTGACTGGTAGACCAATATTATAGAATAGAGGACACAGAGACTAAATAAACTACATAATTACAGTTATATTACACAAATCTACCAAAAATAAAACATTGGAAAAGATCCTCCCTTCAACAAATGGTGCAGGGAAAACTGGAAATCCATATGCAACAAAAAGAAATTGAACCACTATCTCTCACCATGTACAAAATTCAAACTAAAGTGAAACAAGCACTTAGGAATTAAACCAGAGATCCTGTGCCTAATACAAAAAAAAAAGTAGGCCCACGTCTTCATCATATAGGATTAGACCCCTACTTCATTAATAAGACTCCTATAGCAGAAGAATTAAAATCAATAATTAATAAATAGGATAGATTCAAATTACAAGGGTTCTTCTCAGCAAAAGAAACAACTAATGAGGTGAATAGAGAGCTTACACATTGGGAGCAGAAGTTCACTACTTGCACATAGATAGAGCACTAATCTCTAGGGCATATAAAGAATTCAAAAAGTTAAGCACCAAAAAACCCACAAATAACCCACTCAATAAATAGGATAGGAACTTAAAAGACACTTCTCAGAAGGTGATATACATTCAATCAGCAAATATGTGAAAAAAATGTTCAATATCTCTAGCACTTAGAGAAATGAAAAACAAAAGTGGTTTAAGATTTCATCTCGCTCCAGTCCAGAATGGCAGCTATCAAGAATACAAACAACAATAAATGTTGGTGAGGATGTGGGGTAAAAAGCACACTCATACATTGCTGTTGGGACTAGAAAATTGTGCAGCCAATATGGAAAGTAGTATGGAGATTCCTTGGAATACTAGGAATGGAACCACCTTTTGACCCAGCTATCCTGCTCCTCGGTCCATCCCTAAAGGAATTAAAAACAGCATACTCTAGGGACACAGCCACATCAATGTTTATTGCAGCACAATTCACAATAGCTTAACTGTGGAACCAACCTAGATGCCCTTCAGTAGATGAATGGATAAAGAACATTTGTTATGTAGACACAATAGAATATTACTCCAAAATAAAAGAGAATAAAATCATAGCATTTGCAGGTAAATGGATGGAGTGAGAGAAGATAATGATAAGTGAAATTGGCCAATCCCAAAAAAACCAAATGCCAAATGTTTACTCTGATATAAGGAGTCTGATTCATAGTGGGGTTGGGAGGGGGAGCATGGGAAGATTAGATGAACTCTAGATAGGGCAAAGGGAAGGGAGGGAAAGGAAGGGCACAAGGGGGTAAAAAATATGGTGGAATGAGATGGACATCATTACTCTAAGTACATATATGAAGACATAAATGGTGTGTATATACATGTATTCAATCAGAGATATGAAAAAGTATACTCTATATGTGTGTAATATGAATTATGGTGCATTTTGTTGTCATATATAACAAATTAGAATAAAAATTTTAAAAAGAAGTCAACAAACATTAGGAAGCCCTTTAATTTAGTAACCAGAATGTCATTTTTTTTTTTAAAAAAGAAAAAGAACCCTCGGATCTCTAGAGCAAATATCTTATTTTAATAAAAATGAAATAATGGGCAACCATGATAGGTCCATGTTTTTTTTAACTGCATTCTTCCATTATGTATAATAATGACACCTCATAATAAACATTTCATTTACCTTCAGTATTTCTTACACCATTTTGTTACTGAGCATAATATTTTTCCTTTTTTAGCATAAGCTATTTGTTTTTCTACCTGTAATGTTTAAAATCTGTAAAAAATTTCTGTTCTATAACTTGGAAATAGAAAAATTTAGCTCATGATTAATGGGAAGCTAGTCAAGGGCTAAGTTTTCAGCGCTCTTTATTTTCTCCTCCCTCTTGGGTCTCGAACTTTGGATATTCTTTAAGAATTTTATAGCTGTAATTATATGAATTTGAAATAGTTTCAAGTTCCGTTTTTATGTTTTAGCCTATTCAATAATAATCAAGAACCCAACAGATGATATTCAATTGTTCCTTTAGTAAAATTAATTCATACCCTTCAGAGTTATAAATCCATTTTCAACTTCAGCTTTTTAAGCAATCTCTAGGTCCTTTGTACTTCTATATTGTTTTATTTTCTACATTTCTTTCATCATCAGATTAGTCTTAATAACTTACAGTTTTAAATATTCTGAATATTTTTAATGTTGAAGATTAGTATAGGATTATATCCAGTCTAGAACAGTGTTCAGAAAAATATAGCCCTGCCTTATTCAGAAAGGAGTAAGGAGATTATATCGATTATATCACAATTTGCATAATGTTTTTTCTATTTCTACTCATTTTTTTCCTGAATTGTCTTCTTTTCCTTAACACATGTCCTTTAAACTTTTACAGATATTTCTTAATGATAAAATCTACCTGATAATATTTTAATGCTCCAGTACTAGAAATCCTTTGACCAAATACCTGAACATAATTTTTGCTAACTATTTTAGTCTTACATAACATTTCTTAGTATAATACTACCTTAAAAGTTGCCAATTATGTATTAAGAATTAGATACTAATGAGGTAAATTAGAATTTTTGGTAACCTTTCAATATTTTTTTCCTCCTGAATCACCTTGGTATTGCCTACTGGGTTTAACTAGTGTTTTCTGATGTGAGACACCTGCAGGTGCCCAGAGGTCTTGTCCCCTGGAGCAGCTATCATCTACACACCTGCTAACTTTGCCTGGATGTCTTTTCTCTGGACACCATTGCCACCAGCACCACTACTGCCAACTAGTTCTCTGGGTGCTGCTACCCATAACCCGCTGCCCACTGCCCATTGCTGTCCATAGAGGTCCACTGTCAGAAGGCCTGCAGGTTTGGTTGGGTGCAAATCTGGCCAGTATCTGGAGGGGTGGGGGCAGACTTCCAGCTGGTTTGCTGCCACTACCATCTCAGGGTGATTTGGGATCCCAACCAGCACCTGGAGATCCAGTGTCCAAGTGCCTGCGGGGTTGGCTGTGTCTAGTGTCTTCCTGTTGGAAATGCTGGTGACCACCATCTTGCAGCTTCTTTTCAGGGTAACCCCTCTGTTTTTAGCACATCTCTGGTGATCTCTCTGCAAATTGAAACAGCATTGAGATCCTGGGACTGCAATGTAGCTAAGCCTTGGGTACCTGACTAGATCTGTTTGGGCCTGTCTGGACACGGCAATCTTCATGAAGAATCAGAGACAGGAGTGAGACACCTTTGAACACTGAAGCAAACAGGTTTTCAATTTTCCACTGAACTTCTTTTGTTTAGAGAAGATAAAATATATATATATATATATATATATATATATATATATATATATATATTTTATCTTCTCTAGCATCTCTACTACATTTGAAATCAGGTATTTTTCATGCATTGGGTTGTTGAGGACTGTGATGTATGAATGTTATTTTGCAGTTTTGTTGTATATTCCTTTTTTTGAGAGAGAGAGAGAGAGAGAGAGAGAGAGAGAGAGAGAGAGAGAGAGAGAGAGAATTTTAATATTTATTTTTTAGTTCTCGGCGGACCCAACATCTTGGTTTGTATGTGGTGCTGAGGATCGAACCTGGGCCACACGCATGCCAGGCGAGCACGCTACCACTTGAGCCACATCCCCAGCCCTTGTTGTGTATTCTTATATTTTTAATTTTACATACTTTTCCATCTTGCTTGTCTGTTTTCCTGGATTCTCTCTTTTACCCACTAATGAATGGTCAATCTCTATCAATTCTTCTTCCATTTTTCCGATAGACTTTTACTCCTGACTTTTGTTCTCCTCCCTCATGAATATCATGTCCTACACCAGTTTTGTTTTCTCTTTGTCTAACATTTGAAATTGTAAGCCCTTTTGGCAAACTTACTTTATACTGTGTAGACAATAATTGAACTCATCTTTTCATTTATTTTGAGAAAACCAGAAGTCTAAATATGATCTAGTGGGTTTGGGACTGTATGTTGTTTGCATTGGGTGCTGTTGATATTGGATGTTTAGCACCAAAAACCCCCACATAACTCAATAAATAAATGGGCAAAAGAAGTGAACAGACACATCACAGAAGAAATACAATTGATCAACAAATATATGAAAAAAATGTTCAACATCTTTAGCAATTAGAGAAATGCAAATCAAAACTACTTTAAAATTTCATCTCACCCCAGTTAGATAGAAATTCTGAAGAGCACAAACAACAAGGATGTTGTTGCCCAGGATGTGGGAGAAAAGGTACATTCATACATTGCTGGTGGAAATGCAAATTGGTGCAACCATTATGGAAAGCAGTATGGAGATTCCACAGAAACCTTAGAATGGAACAAAAATTTGACCCAGGTATTCTACCCACTCCTTGGCTTATACCCCAATGCTGCCACATCAATGTTTATAGCAGCTCAACTCACAGTAGCTAAACTATGGAACCAAACTAGGTGCCCTTCAACAGAAGAAAGGTTAAAAAAATGTGGTACATATATATGATGAAATATTACTCAGCTTTAAAGAAGAATAAAATGATAGCATTTTTAGGTAAATAGATGGAGTTGGAGAACATCATGCTAAGCCAAATAAGGCAATCCCAAAAACCAAAGGCCAGATGTTTTTTTCTGATAAGCGAATGCTAATTTACAATAAGGAGGGAGGTTAGAGAAGAATACAGTTACTTTAGACTAGATAGTGGGAATTGAAAGGAGGGGAGGTGTTACAGGGGGAGGAAGGACAGTAAAATGAATCAGATATTATTACCCTATGTACATATATAACTACATGACTGGTGGGATTCTACATATGTATAACCAGAAAAATGAGAAATTATACTCCATTATATATGATGTATCAAAGTTCATTCTACTCTCGTGTATAACTAATTAAAACAAAAATAAATTAGTAAAAAAGAATCAGTCAAAAAGAAAAGAGTTGATCCAAGTAAATTGTCAGTGAGAGCCAGTTAAATCACATAGGCTAGAGAACTGAAATTAGGGTAAAAACATTGAGCAAGTGGGATGGCAAGGACAGGTTTAAAGCAGAGGACTTACAGATTCCAGAAGTCTTGGCAGTTCTAAGCTGGGCACTGTTACTCAGGAAATCTAGAGTGTTGATTTTTAAGATCAAAAGTACTAGGTTGGCTGAAACTTGGCAACTTTTTATCAAATAAAAGAACAGATTAATGTAAAACCTCATAGATCAAATATTTTGGGAAGTGTCATTTGAAATAAATTATTGCAAGTTGATAAAATAAATGGTAATTGTTATCATGAAAAAATTAAAATATAAAAGTAAGTAATGAATCTTTATATTCTGGGTTTTATTTTCTCAGACAATGGAGATAATGCACTGAAAGACCTGAAATAGATTTCTGGTCCTGTTACTAACTTCTGGCAATGTCACAAAACTGTCAGAGATAAGGACAAAGTTAAATCATAAGACAAAAGAATAGTGTTGGTTTATACTTCCTTTTACATGTAAACTTGGCTGAACCAAGGTGCTCAGATACGTGATGAGGCATTATTCTGGATATTTTTTTTGTGACAGAGTTTTTGGAGGAGATGACTATAGTTAAGTCAGTGGCTTGTGGGTAAAACCAGATGCTATCCTTAATGTGGATGGGCTCATCCAATTAGCTGAATCCTTCAACAGAAAAAAAGTCTAATGTCTTTTGAGGAAAAGGGAGTTCTGCAGGGGGCAACATCAGCTCTTCCCTTGGTCTCTAGCCTATTGGTCCAACTTTCAGGTTTTGCATTTGTCTTAAAAATAAACATGTTTCCCGCCTTCTCTCTAAATAAACATACACACCTTATGGTAGTTTTTCTCTGGAGAAGTTTGACTAATACAGGGTTTATTTGATGAGCATTCAGAAGAGTAGTGATTTTTAGTTGACACCAAATTGTCATATATTAAAATTCAAACACACTCTTTTTATACTTCAAATTTTATCTATGTTTATGTGATATTTTAATGCCAGATTAACTCAATAAATATATAAACATATTTATCTTGATTCATATTGTTACTTCTACTTCTTTTTGTCAATTTGATTTCATGAGAATCAAACTTGTAGGCAGATACAATAACATTTATACAAATCAACTGGTTCAAATTTGTGAAAGATTATTTTTGAGTAAATATAGAGTATTCACAGAAATTCTTTACAGTGTTTTTTTTCTTCTTTTCATCTTAAAGAGATGATAACTCTGTGCGAATGTTTAAAAGTTTTGCTCATGGTAAGAGAGGGAGTTTTGCTCAGACCTAGGACATGAAGAGATAATGATCATGAACCGAAGGTTAGGAAGAGTAATCACAGCTCTACCCCCAGGAAAACATGAATATTAACAAAAATAGGAAACATAACAAAGAAAAAAATCCGTTTCTGTGATATTTTGAATGCCATGTCTGGAAAAGATTGCTTTAATTCAGTCTAGGTCTTAATTTTACAATAAAGGAACCAAAATTAAGAATTCTAGCCTTGTCTAAGGTCATACTGCTAATTGATGACAGAAGACAGAGCTAATAAATCATGTCCTGGGTGTATAGAACTACAACCAAAAGAAGAAAATAAATTTGATAGATCATATGCCAGCATTATATAATATTGTTATTCCCTTACCATGAGCAAAACTTTTAAACATATTAATTACTAAGTAATGTCTGTGAGCTTTTACTTGACTGAGATAGGAATAAAATAAACATCTCTTTTTACTATGATAAAGAATCAACTATGCAATTGCAAGGATATTAAAATGCAGTCTCATAAGCTCCTCCACTTGACTTTTCTAAAATGACATTGTACAGCTTTTCTCATTACTCTTTACTTCAAAGTTATGTTGATGTTAAAATCAAGGATACCATCTACATCAGTTTCATTCAACTATAATGAAAATTCTATAACATCAAGGATCAAATTTGCCTGTTTACTGTATTTCTAGTCTTAGAATATCTTATGACATTAGTCTTCAACAACTTGTGGATAAGTGGATAGATAAATTATCAATTTTACTTTCCATTATTTCAAGACAATAATGACTAAAATATCTCCTTACTTAGAGATGTGAAACTATCACTTAACAGAAAAAATAGGAGTTTTATATTTAAAAAGTTAGAATTATTCATGTCAACTTACATATATTGTTGGCTCTAGGCAGCAAAGTCTCTCATGGAGATCCCCAAAGGGGGCCTACTCTCAGCAATGTAGCATGGAGTGTAATCTTACTGTTATTGCTGTATATATTTAAGATGTACAATATGATGCTTTGATATACACATAATGAAATGATTACTGGAGTCTATCAAATTAACATATTCATGTCCTTACATGTTTTTTTTTATTTAGTAGTAAGATTATCTGGAATCTACACTCTTAGCAAATTTCCAATATACGTACACTAGTAAGTATAGTCATCTTACTGTACATTATATGTCTGGACTTACTCATTCTACACAGCAACATCTTTGTACCCTTTGATCAACAGCTTCCCATTTCCCCTAGTCATCATCATCTGTTTTCTGTTTCTATGTAATCAACACTTTTAGATTCCACATACAAGTGGGATCTTGAACCAGTTTTTCTTTCTGTGTTTAGCTTATTTCACTTAGCATAATATCCCCTAGGTTTATACATGTTATCACAAATATCCTTGATATTATTCTTTTTTAAAGGCTAAATAATATCTCATTGTGTGAGTAACTATATGTATGTGTATATACACATGCCACAACTTATTTATTCAGTCATATATTGAGAGATATTTAAGACGGTTTTTATGCTTTGGCTGTTGTGAATAAAGTGGCTATACATATGAAAGTGCAGATATTTCTTCAAACTACTGCTACTGATTTCATATCCCCTAAAAGAAGGATTGCTAGATTTTTTTTGTTTGTTTTTCAATATTAGATATTGAACCCAGGGGCACTCTAAAACTGAGCTACATCACCAGACTTTATTGTTTTGTTTTTTTTTTGAGACAGAATCTCCCTAAGTTGTCCCCAGCTGGCCTTAAACTTGAGATCTTCATGCCACAACCTCCCGATTTGTTGGGATTATAGGCAAGAGCCACTACGTCTGGGTTAATTTGTTTATTTTATTTTATTTATATTTTACAAAACTTCATACAGTATTCTATAATAGTTATAGCAATTTTATACTCCCAGCAAAAGTCCACAAACTTATCTTCACTTACTGTTTTTTTTCATTTTGATAACAGTCAGAACATAATCTTAATTTATACGTTATTTTTGAAAAAAGAATATGGTATAAGATGAAATGACTATAAGAGTAAATATTATGTTTCATGTAGTTCCTAAAATGACTACATAATCAGATGATTCTCATTGTCCTTAGAGTTGGGGGATGGCTTTAAATACAAGGAAAAATTGAAACTTTTATCAACAGGGTTTGTGAACATTGTTCTTTAACTGCTTCATTGCAAATGTCTTCCTTTTTCTTCTCTACTATCAGATGGCTGCCTCTACTCTTGTTTATTCTCCTCCAAACCATTTCTTGTTAGGCCTTTTAGTTACTGAGCCCCCAGCTAACTTTGTATGCATTGGTTTAAATTTCAGTGAGAATATCTTTATTCCAGCTGTAAATTGAAGGTCACTAGGACTGTTACTAGAATTGGCTACTATTAGGTAGCTTGCTTACACATCATTCAGATTGGAAAAGATTGTGCCCAGAGTGAAAGTAATAGAAAATCATGTGACTAAATCATGCTTCTTTATTATTAGAAGAGGATTTACCCAAGGTAGTCTCCAGTAGATTACCTAGTAATGAAAGAAGGAAAAGCACTGCAACCCTTCTAGGAAAATATGTTCTTGATTTGGCAAATAAATCAACTAAGGCTCAAAAAAAAAGTCAACTAATTTTCTTCAGTCATGAACTTTGTAAACTTTAGACAACTTAGTTAATTGCACTTTCTACATCATTATTGTAGTCTTCACAATCAATCCTAGTCCTGGAAAATTTGTTTCTCTTTAATATCTTATAACCAAAATCTATTTTTGAATGATTATAGAATGCACATGTGAATCAATACTTGTAGTTTAATGCTCATCCTATTGTTTTAATTCATGCATTTTATAATTATTTCTATAGTTTGTGTATTGCTACAAGCTTACTACTAAATATTTGGTTGAATTCCTCATGATAATCTAGATTCCTAAATTTTACTTTCACAGTTCAACACTTTTATACTGTTAATGTACTATCATACATACATTTTGAAAGTCTATAAACACAAGAATTATGTATTATTATACAAAAGACGGATGTGTAATTACACATAAGTCTTATCCAGTGTTATCATCAAAATAGAAATTTGTTTTGCAAACACATAGAATAAGTGTGCTAACAATGAGATTTCTTAAAAATGAACGGACACACACAGGAGAATAAAGGAGAGGAGATCTGTTAACATCAGTGATAATTTAGCTAAAACACACTACTAAGCATGACCTCATATATAGTCAACTCCAGAGAAATTACAATGTTGACTTTACCTCTTTTAATGCTTTAAAGTATTTCAGTGGACAATAAAAATAATGCTTATCAAATTATGGTGAGTAATGTTTTCTGAGTCATTATTCAATATTTTATGTTCAAACATTTAGTATTATAATGTGCTGCAGATACAAGGCTAGGTTTTATCATATTGTTAAAAGTTTTCAATAAATATTTCTATTTTTTATCTGTCTCTTTAAGAATGAAGAAAAACAGGAAATTTTCTCATCCAAATAGTAAAAGATTAGGGTACAAAAAGATCTAAATAGATTTTTAAAAATTTACCATTTGTTATGATTTGGATTATGAGGGATTCCCATAAAGCTCATGTAGGAGACAATGAAAGATTGTTCAGAGGTGAAATGATCAGATTATGAGAACTGTAACCTTAATGATAGATTAATACCCTGAATAGACTAACTGGGTGATAACTCTAGGCATTGGTATACAATTGAAGGAAGTAGGTCACTGGGGTGTCCTTTGGCATTTATATTTTGTCCCTTACATCTTGTTCTCTCTCTCTCTGCTTCCTGGCTATAATAAACACAGTAGCTTTTCTTTGCCATGCCCTTCTGCTATTATATTCTGCTTCACTCAGACCCAGAGCAATGAAGTCAGCTGACTATGGACTGAACCTCTGAAACTGAACCCAAAATAAATTTTCTCCTTAAAGTTGTACTTGTGAAGTATTTTGGTCATGGTGATGAAAAGCTGCCTAACATACCTTTAAAGTTATTTTAGTTTAGTTGTACCAGTTTGTGATGGGATAAAGAATATGAGGTGAGATTATGGACAAGTTGACACTCAATTTAGTTTTTAATGTTTACTTAATAGTATATATATGTTTTTGTGAATTAATCAGACAACCTAAAATTAAGTCTAAAGTGGCAGGCTGGCCATTTAAGATTCCATGTTTATATAAAAGTTAAATGTACTCCACAAGATATATTGAATCATCATCTAATGTCTGCATCATAGCGTTTGGAAAGAAAGTAGTGCAACGTATAAAATGGTGCCCAATGTAATTTCCCCTCCATAAAAATATATGTTTTGGATAAAGAAAACAATGATTATGCTTCTGCAGAGATTTCATGTCAATTTAAAACCTAATTTAAAAATTAGAAACTCCCTCCAACAAAATCAATAACAAATAATGTCAGCTAAGTATTCTTTTATCTCTTCTAAATAGCAATTCATTGGCCCATTTTTATTTCTAAAAACTCTATACCAGAAAGAAATAGAAGAAAAAATCTATTTCTACAAAACAACTCTTAGAAAAATAATTTAGTACAATTGCCAGATATATGAATTACTCTCTGAATCAAAGGAATTATGACTGTATATGTTTATATGGAAAATTGTTATTGACAATAAGTATATGATCTTTGATGAGTTTGAATCTGATTGATTCCTTTTCATTTAAAATCTCATTTGACTGATACCCTCATCTATGTCCTCTACTATGACTTCAAGTGTTTTTAGAATTTGGTCCCTGTTAATAGCCCTGGGATGTGTTAAATAATATTGTAAGCCTCACTTATTCTTCTTCCTTATTTCATCTTTGCAACACTTTTTCAAACAAGTTTTATTACATTAAAATTCTGTAATAAATTATCAAATAATTTGTTATTGAAATATCCACAGATTTCAATAACCAATGTAGCAGTTATTAAAAATATTTTTTGTAGTCTGAGATAAATTATTTAAATTACATTTGGTATTTTAGTCATTTATTTTAAAAAATGGTATACTAGCTGGGAATACAATAGGTGAAATAAAACCCTGGGAAATTAAGGCAATACTATCAGCAATTCACAGTAAATGACATCTCATTTCATGCTTGCAAGTTAATTAATAGTCCATTCAACATGAACTGATATTCAAGACAGATTATTGATCATTTTACCACAGAAATACTTCAAGATATTCTCATGTTTTAAATGTTTCCTACAAAACAAATAATTACATATGTTTGAATCCTTTAGCATATCTAACAAAGTGAGTGTGTCTAGCTGGGTATTTAATATATGTGTTGAATGCTGAGAAATAAAGGACAACCTTCTTCAGAATAACTTAAGATCCCTGTGGAAAAGAAAATAGAAAAAGTGGATTCAACATTTGGAAAAGATGGCATCACTTAATCACTTCATTTCTCTCATGTTTTCATTTCCTCTTACTGAGCTAGATGTATGAAAAATTAAAAGTGGCTTATATACAGTGATTCCAGCCCCTATCAGTAGTATGAAAGCTAAAATATGCTTTAATGATATAAGTTTCTGACTTCAGTGTCTGAGTTTCTCATCTGGAATTTTAATAGGAAATTTGGATATTCCTTTCTAAAAGTTAATATTTCTCTGTTTACAACCTATAATTTAGCACTTCATTTTAAAAGTAGAATAAAACTATTATGAATTTTACTTGTCAATAATGCCATATTCAGAAAGATTATACTCTCCAAACAATAAGTATCTCCATTTACTTTGGAAAAATGCCACTACTCTCTGAGTCATCCTGATTTAAGTTTTAGCTCATTTATGATCTCTAAGGGACAAACCCTTTCTCTCAATGGAAATAGTTTCATTGCCTAATCCTCATTATAGGAATAATACAATTTCCTTCAAAGCTGATTTTTGTTAGTACCCTAAATAAAAAGCACATATTTTATAATACCTATCTCTTTTCTTGCCTTTTAAAGTTCAACTGAAGTTTTAGATTCTCCATAAAAATATCCATGTCAATATTCATATCATCCTTATTTCCATGCCTTTGGCAGTAGCAATTTGTACATTGATTGGATGTTTAACATATAGTGTCATGTCATGCATTATGGTAAAGTTTCATGGTTAACATCTCAGAGTCTAAGGTTTTATTTTAGCTTTCGGTGAAGAAATGAATGACTATAACAAGTGAGAGACAACCTTGTTTATAAGAGCCAGTTTATAAGATTGGCCTTGGCTGACATCAGGAAATTTGGCCCTTGATCTATTCCTTTACTGATAAGGGTGATTCATTGTGCCTACATAGTTTGTACAAACACTGTGATTTATAATGAATACTTGCTGTCATTCTGGGAATTTGGAATTTGGGTACATTTTAGGCAAAGGGTATCAATGTGACTAGCCACCAACAAAATCTTAGGTGCTAAGTCCCCTTGAGCTTTCTTGGGTAGAAACATTGTACATATGTTTGTGCATCTTATTGTTGGACAAAGGTATATGCATAAGGAGACTTATGTGTGAAATTCTCTACTCTGCCTGTGTCTCCTTCCCTTGCTCAACTGTGTATCCTTTCAGTGTAACAAAAACCTTATCCATGAGTGCAACTATATGCTGAGTCCTGTGAGTATTTCTAGCCCATTTCTAAATAACCCCAATACATTCTTAAACAAGCTACTATATTTGTTATTCTTTATGGATGCTGTCAGAAGACATGAGACACTTGGGTCAGCGACAAAGAAATTTATTGCTAACAGCATAGAACACAGCATCAATCTTATGCTTGTGTGTCAGTTACTCTTAAACTGCAAGTTCCACAAAGGCAATGCAGAGGACCTCAGGTAGATGTTGTGCAAACAATGGATTAGTGCTGTAGCTGAGGAATACTGAGTTAGAAAAATACACCTTTTTAAAAAAATTTCCCAGCCCTTTGTCTTGAGAGGACACTGACCTCATATTTCAAGGTTGCTTGCTGCAAACACAACCCTAAGAAATGATTGGTTAAACTGTAAACAGGACCTTAAATTCTTAGAATAAGTAAAAACCTTTCAGATGTTCAGGGCCCGTGGAAGACCACCTTGCTTAACCATACCCCTACATATTCTACAAGGTTGCAAACATATTAAAGACAGTAAACAAGTTTTCAGATTTCTTTTATGCTATCAAGAACAGAGGCAGTATTGCATACTTAGTAAAAACTCAGTGACTCCTTGTGTTAATTTTCTGTGATTACTATAATAAATGACCATGGGTTTGGTGATTTAGAAGAGCAAATATTTATTGTTTCACATTTCTGGAGGCCAGAGGTTCAAAATCAGTGTCACTGAACCAGTGTGATGTATTGGCTGGTCTAAATTTCCTCTAAAGGCTCTGGAATGGAATGCACTTTCAACATGTTGTAGCTATGAGCTTCCCTTGGCTTTGGCTCTATCATCTAACCCTTATTCCATGGTGTCATTGCCTTCTCCTACCATGTTTGTATAGCGGAATCTGTCTTTGCTTTTCTCTGATAAGGGTGCATCTGGGAATTGCAACTAGTGCCCATAATCCTGGATAAACTCCTCAAGACCCTTAATGTAATCACATCTATAAAGAATTCCCTGTTATGTAAGGTAACATTCACAGATTCTAAAGATTAAAACATGGGTATTTGGTGGGTGAGTCATAGGATGTTTTAAAAGTTATAAAAAAATCACAGTCTGATCACAACTGAATACTAAAAAAATGAAGAGATAATTATTCAGTTACAATAGCTAATAAATAAAAAGTAAATTCTATTTCTACAACACTAGCAAATCCCCAGAGGCACATTTACATTCATATGTATATTTTGATAAAAGAAATATAAAATCTGAATTTATAGAAGGTGAAATGATTTTACACTTCTTATAAAATTAGCAGTATGTTCATAGAGATGTGAAAGTAAAATTTACTGAATAATAAAATATTTATTTTTGTGAACGTTCATACAATTTGAAATGCTAATTAAGGGCATGAACTTTGTTAATTTTTTCTTATTATGTGTTAATATAACAATAAGCAACATATTTTTCTAATGTTTACTTTGGGAAAACACTGCTATGACAGGAATATAGACCAGAAGGAAAACAAAGCTTATATGCTTTTGATGGTTTCTAATCTGTGAATTAGAGAATTTAAATAGTGACCTTAATAATACCTGTGTATATGATCTACTTGGCTTTTACTTCTATTGTGTAGGAACCAAGGAATAAAAGACAATAAATAACATCTTTACAACGTAAGGAAGTGTCTAACTGTGTGTTTTCTTCTCTTTCTAGAAAAACGCGTGGCGCGCACACGCACTACACATCTCACGGAGTTCCAAACACAAATAGACTTGAAAACTTAGTTTAGCTTCATAACTGTGAATTTGAAATTTCCTGTTTAGTTTTTTGTTTATCAATTTAAAACAACCCTCAAACTACTTCTGGCTCTCTTATATTTCCTAATTGGCAAGAAATAAATTTTCTATTTGTTAATTCCTCTGCTAGGGAATTCAGAATTTAATATATTTTGCTATAAAAATATTATCCAAACTTGGTGTGGCAAAATCTTTGCAGTTCAAGTGGTAGAAACTGTATTAATTTGATGTTTCTCTGTCCTTTGGCAGAACTTTCAAAGGGAGCTCTCATGAATGGAAGTCAGTAAACTGGGATTCAGAGGTCACATCTGGCTCTCCATCTGGTTTTGTAAAATGGACTTTATTCCTAAACAGGTATGCTCACACATTTACATTTGGTTCATGACTATCTATAATATTACGTTTTAAAATAACAAGATTAAATTTAAAAGAAATAAATTCAAAGTCATGAATTCAGAGTTCCAAATTAACTGCACAAGAAGATTTTGCCTGACCCTTACTCTCTACATAGGTAAGTAAGAATATCACACTAGTCAGTACAATGTGGCTAACAAAGCATAAAGGACAATTTTCAGAATTAATGAAGTTTGTTTCCAGATTAATAAAACTACCAGCAATAAGTAATATTTATTGAGGATGCATTATATGTCAAATGTTTTTTTTTTTTTGAAAACTGTGTAGTATGAATTAATGCCAAGGTTACCCCTTTTTGTAGACATGTCCCTTTCATGTATTGGAAAAATATTTTTCATGAAATTTTTAGCTCATGTTCACATAGTTCATAAGCTGCCGAGGCAGAATTCATATCTTCTTTTCACCAGAGTCCATTTTCCTAACTCCCAGTTTAGAGAACAACATACTTACAGCCTTATGATCACTGTGTCTAAATATTTGAAATAAAATATGCATTTATTGAGAGTTGTTTCAAGGTCAGCATTAAAACAATAAAATCACAGGTAAGGTTGACTTATGTCAATAGATGAAGAAAACTTTAGCTAACAATTGAAAGAATTATCATAAATAGAACATGGTGTATCTGTTTTCTGGTCTCATAGAATAAGGGTTTCTCCAGGACTTGGGTATCATTATTTTTTTAAGGAATTTTCTGGTGGAAATGTTTGTATGAAGTGGAAGACCTAGATGTGCTCAACTAAATGCCAGATAATTTATGTGGAAGAGGAAGAAGGCAGGGAAGCTGGGATTTGCTCTGGATCTTATTCTGATAGCATTGCTGTCGTGGAGGAAGGTGATGTGCCTGCAGCAGGAGAGTCCAGGATTAGCTGCACAGAGTAGTGTGAAGCATGCTGTGCATCTACAGGGAGTTTTAACCAGTGCCCTGGAGCACAGTAAATGAAGGACTTTTTTGATCCTGCTGAATTTTCTTTTTTTCAATTAGGCTTAAATATGACAGCTATGGAAAGTTAAAAACTTCTATAAAGTTCAAAGCAGCAAGGAAGCGTTGGCAATACCATTTTCCATTATATTTTACCAATGTTACCCAACTTTTTTTGAGAGATTAAAGGATAATTTTTATTCTGTGACTAATCTTGAGTCTCATTCTTCAGAGATCTAGTAGGCTTCCTGAGGACTTACTCTGCAAGATGTTCTGTGCTTTAGCACAGAAATAGATGTTTCAAAATGACTTTCTAATTTTTGACTATACAACACATTAAGTGAAGTACAAGAACAAAACACAGAATGGAGATATTTAAAGGGAGATGAATATTTTAAACTTTCATACAAAATTCTGTCTTGAAACTTTGATCCTCACCCTACCCGAAACAGCATGGTAATCACAAAGATGTATTTTTAAAATAAAGCAATAAAAATGTGTATGATATAAATGTTTATGTATATAAGCACAAGCTATAATTCATTATTAACAACACGGATAGCCTCTTAGTTATTCATTTTTAAAAGAATTCATTTGTAGTCTTAAACAGCTACTTAGGTAAAAATTAAACATGCTTAGCAACAGACACTATCTCCTTAATTTTAATTACTTCATAAATATCCATTTTAAGTCTTTATTTGCTCTGGAAGATTAATCTACATTTCAATGACAACACAGTGCCAAATCTGTATCACTGAGTAAAATATTCATACATAGGCAAGTTCCTTCAGCAGAGATGATTAAGTCTTGTGCAGAAAAGTTAGGCTCCTGAGTGTGAGTTTGAAATTATATAAGAAAGCCAAGATTAAAACACAGAACTCTTTTCCAGCTGTAAATAAAATAAGTAAACACTGGGATATGAACATTATGAGAAAGTGGACTTCAGTAACCTCTGCCCCATCATATTCATGGTGCCTCTGAGAGCACAAGACACACATAATAGCACTCAGTGACGGCTGAAGTGAATAGAGTAAAAAAAAAAATATATATTAGAGAAAACACTCTGATTTCCTTCACAGAATTGCTTACATTGAGAAAAAAAAAACATGAAAAACAATAAAACTATATCATTTTGGGAGATAAAAATTTAGTGAGGTGAAATACTAAAGGAGATTCTCTAAAAGAAAACAATACCAAATTCCATTCAAATAAAAAATGCTATCAATTTATCACCCCTATTTCAGGTCAGATAAAATTATTTGATATTAGGAACACCTCTGTAAAACATGTTTCTGTTAGATTTTAGGAAAAAGTTGTACAGTTTTTTTTTCTTTGTGCTAGGAGTCCCACACATCTGCTTGTAGTAAAACAAAGCAAAAACAAAAGAAAAATGACTGTCCCATCTTCATTGGATAACTTAAGTTTTGCCTTGTTATTCATTCCTTTTGAAGCTGGTAGCATCAGCCTATAATTTATTATAGAAAACATGAGTTTAGGAAGCAATTTAATGATACTGCTCAATTTTGGAGCTTCTGAGAGTTCAGAAGTGAGAAGCCTGATAGAAAAGTGAAACTCTTTGAAGTAACACAGTATGAGATGATAGAAACCAGCGTCAACTCCAAGAGGAGCAGAGTGCCACGTGTTCAAAACAGTGCAGTACATTACTGAAACTTCCATTAATTCTACCCAAGTTCAGTTTTATGGCTATGTGTTTATGGCTATATGGGGAAAAGTATATTATATCCAGGTGTGAAAGTATATTGCTTTTCTAGGAATAAGAATTGAGTTGCAATAAGTCATCAAAGACTGGATATAGAATGTGATATCATAATGACAAAAAACAGACCAGAACCCAATTGGTTTGGTCTAAGCACTGGAACTAGTTTTCTAATAGGTGAATGAATGAAAATAATTAGAAACAATTTTTTTGTACTTCCAAGGAGGTGAAAAAATATAAGCACAAAGTTGATATTTCTCGACTATCTGTTATAGTTCAAAGCACCTGAATCAAGACAATCTGAGGCCTTTATTCAGTTCATTATCTCGTTGTTATTCTTTTGAAATAAATTAAATTTTACCAACAGTAGGAAAATAGTGAAGAAAGTTCCTCTGTATCCTTCACCTAGATACTCACTAGGATAATATCTTTTTCTAATAATTTTTACATAGCTGAAATACACTGTCATAAGTAGAAAATTGATACTAATAAAATACTATTGACCAAAATACAAACATTATTTGGATTTCATCAGATTTTATGTTCATTTTGGGAGAGGGGTCACTTTACAAAATGTTATCACCTGTACAGATTAAACATCCCCATGTTTAGGGCCTGCAACTGTTCCAACACAACAAGGAAATTGCCTATGTTATCCCTTCATAATCCTGCCTTTCCCATTATGTGTCCTGGCAACTGCTTGCTTATTCTGCATCCCTATAATTTTGTCACTGAAAGAATGTTATTTAATTGGAATCTTATAAAATCTAAGCAATTGTGGTTATTGTTCTTATTTTTTTGTATTTTTGTTTTGTTTCAATCAGCTTGTCTTTAAGAACCATTTAAATTGCTGCATGTACATGAGTTCATTTTCTTTATTTTTGTCACAGGTAGTATTCCACAGTGTAGTTGTATGACACAAGAAACTCAAACCTGTTTTGCAGAATGTATCCTTTCATATTTGGTCCAGCAATGGATCCAGAGTTTCAGTTGCTTTGTATCTTAACCAGTCAGCACATGTGCATTGAAGACTGCATGCAAGAAACAATGCAAGTGTCCAAAAATTTGGTGCAAATTCAGAGTTAACATGCCCTTGAGACTTCAGGGAAGATCAACTTTATCAAGTAATATTACAAGTATATGATTGCAATTCCTGAAAATTGCTATGAAAGAAAGAACAGAATTCTCTGAGATCATAACATATGTGAACTGAATATAGGCTATAGGGTCAAGAACTGCTTCTTCAAGAAAGGGTTAAAGCAAAAAGTAAGGTGCACAGTACAGGTATATATTTGCCAAAACCTTCCATGTGGATAGGCAGACAGAGGCTCAGCAGACGCTTTCTACTTTCTCCCTTTGCTGTCAAAAATCTGCAGATGGGATTGGGCATGACTTGGATGATCACGCCATAAATTATGCTCCAAGAATGGGAACCCTCTCCTTCCCCACATTTTGTATAGATGTACTTTCACAATGGCCTGGAAACACAAAACTGGTAACATTCATGTTAGGTGTATTCTTGCCTGGGGGTCTGGTCTCACTGCAAAGAGGAACACAATAAGCTTGAATATTGAAGCCTGAAACATATTTGAATACTAGCACCTATAACCAGAGATCTTTAAAGTCTTTTTAAGACATGTGATGAGAAAATACACCCCAAAATCCAAAAGCCAGAGGGAACAAAGTACTCATGAATAACTGAGGCTAGTCCAAGGTGTTGGAACACAGAAGGTCATGAGACCTGTAGGTTAGATGGGCTGGGTTTATATTGAGAGGAGCTTTTTGCCGTATCAGAGATATGTATGCACAATTTCCAAATTACAGGTAGTGAAAGAAGTTTGGTGTAATGTTTAATGACTTCATATATAGTTATATTTTGATTCATATTTTAAGAAATTTTTAGTTCCCAAACAATATAGCATATTGTATTCATGTAATTGATTAATAAAACAGCTTATTAAATGGGAAATACAGAAATTCCTCCTTTTGTCAAGGTTATAAATAATTTTTATAGAATTATTTGCATTTCTTCATATACCTATTTTTCTTTCTCCTCAATGAGAAAATAAAATCCAAAAAATATTAATATGTTTCTAATATATTATATTATATTTTCTAATGGTTAATTTCAGTTCTGGGTAAGAGAAATTTAATATTTCATAAGATTTGTTTTAATGCCCATTGCATAGGTTACTTCAGTTAATGATCCAAAAGTATACAAAATAATGTGTGCTTTCTTATTTAATTGTTGAAATGTGTGTGTATTTGTGTATAATTTCAAGTATTGTTTGAAATTTTATACTGTTTTTTCTACTTTCTTGAGTATATTAATCATACAGTTAATTTAAAATTTTTAATAACTGTAATGCCAACTTCAAGTCTCTTCTACCTAGTGATTTTTATTTGTATTGTTTTGGTTTTGGTCATTTGGCATTTTGATATACCTTGTAAATTTTAATCAGATTCGATGCTGGATGGACACTTGAGTTGAATAATAATAAATACTGTGATATGTTATTTTTCCTCAAATAGAGTTAGATTTTCTTTGACAGCAAAAAGAGCATCAATACATTTCTCAGTTCTTTTGAGTGATGATTTAAAGCTCAGTAGAACATTCTAGGTCAGTTTGGCTGGTACTTTTTAGATAATAGTCCTTACTTCTGAAGTATATTCCTATACCAAGGGTGTGGCCTTACTCCTAGGATGTGTTTTTTTTCTAGGGTTTTAACAGAAATTATGGTGTTTGAGAGGTTTCTCATATTTCAGGGCTTTAGTTTAAACTTCTGTCTCTCTAATGCTACATGACTGATTTATCTTCAGTTGTTTTGTTTCTAGTTATCAGCTATTGCTAATCTTTTGTTTTTATTTTTTCTTTCCTCTTCTTTCTTTTCTATTTGTTGTTATTTTATTTTTGAGACTCCTGTTTCATATGCAAGCATAACCAATAACCTGGGGAAGATTTGCCTGTAGATGTTTTTACTCAGTATTGTAATCCCTCATTCTGGAAATTTGGCTTCTGAAATCCTGTCCAATTTGGCAGCTTTAGACCCCTGGGCTTGTGTCTCATCCTAGTGAATCTGTATGCTTGCTTGGGTTCTGCTCCATTGTGAAGTGAATTGAAAAATATCTTCAGAGAAAAGAATGGAATGTGTATCTCACCTCATATATTTCCATTCGTCTAAGGATTACAGATTTAAGGATTACAGATCCTTAAATTCTGCCTGAGTTACTGCAAATTATTGTTTTATGTATTTTGCCCAAGTTTTATAATTATTGGTGGGAAGATTTGTGTGAAATGAGTTTCTCTGTTGTAGTTAGAGCAAAAATTTTGAAAATCATTATTTGAGCTTACATTTATTATTCCTAATTTACACACTCTCTCATAAAACACATAGTACTAGCTAAACTTTAAAGTCAAACCTTTTAATAAGTTCGTTGATCTTTCAGTTATACCCCAAGGGTTATACATATTTTTCACAAAAAAGTAGTTCTTAATATGCAGAATCTAGTGTGCATAAAACATTTAAAACTATGTTTTTTTGGCAAACTATTAATCTTTATATATGGTGCATATATATAGGTATTTATATGTGTGCATATGTACTTTGTCTTTTAAGCACAGCAGAGATCAGCATATGTAAAATCTAATTCCAAGCACCCTATCATTCGGTGCTCTTATTTTTGTGGAGATACATTTACTAGACATGACTGATGCTATCACTCAGAAGAGAATATAGGGCCGAAGAGATCTTAAATAGTTAACTATCAAAATTGCTAATATGAGTTGTTAACTCTAATGAGCATTTTTTATTTCCTTTTATATTATATCCACTCATGTAATAAATAATAGTCATAAAAAACTATAAAAGTGATAATTATAATTTTGGAGATTGTATAATTTCATACTTCCAGAGGGGCTAAAGAATATTCCATCCATAATCAGTTGTTTAAATTATATATCTTACAATGACACTTGGTGTTTTAAAGAAGAAAATGTATTTTGGGAGAATTTCATCCTAAAAATAAATCTGCCTCAATTAGAAAGCTTGAATCCTCATTCTCCTGCTCATTTAGCTTAATGAATGTCATTACCATGGGCTGTTGATCATAATGGATAAGATATGAGAAGCTTTCTTTCTCCCTTATGCTTTCCATGCCAGCTTAAAAAAAAATCTAAGCTCCATGCAGGTGAGGTTTCACATACATTATTGTTTCTCATCATAGGATGAAGATGACAGAACAAAAACTATATTTGTAGGCAACTTTGATAAAACCATGGCTAAATTTAAGTTTTTGCTTTGCAATTTATTAGTTGTGGAAATTTGAGTATATTGAACAATGTAGATAATAATGTTTTAGAGGGACTATGAAAGATTAAATATGTTTTTGAGATGGTTCTCATTGTGTTGCCCAGGCTGGATTCAAGGGATTCTCCTACCTCTGTTGGGATTACAAGCATATGCCACTCTGGCAGGATTAAAGATCTATATCTTTTTTTTTTTTCCCTTTATAGTCATTCATTTATTTATTTATTTTTAAATTTTCAACGACCTTTTCTTTTTTTTTATCATTTCTTTTTAATTTTTTATTTTTTTATTGGTTGTTCACAACATTACAAAGCTCTTGACATATCATATTTCATACATTAGATTGAAGTGGGTTATGAACTCCCAATTTTACCCCAAATGCAGATTGCAGAATCACGTCGGTTACACATCCACAATTTTACATAATGCCCAATTAGTAATTGTTGTATTCTGCTACCTTTCCTATCCCCTACTATCCCCCCTCTCCTCCCCTCCCATCTTCTCTCTCTACCCCATCTACTGTAATTCATTACTCTCCTTGTTTATTTTCCCATTCCCCTCACAACCTCTTATATGTAATTTTGTATAGTAATGAGGGTCTCCCTTCATTTCCATGCAATTTCCCTTTACTCTTCCTTTCCCTCCCATCTCATGACTCTGTTTAATGTTAGTCTTTTCTTCCTGCTCTTCCTCCTTGGTCTGTTCATAGTTGCTCTCATTATATCAAAGAAGACATTTGGTATTTGCTTTTTAGGGATTGACTAGCTTCACTAAGCATAATCTGCTCTAGTGCCATCCATTTCCCTGCAAATTCTATGATTTTGTCATTTTTTATTGCTGCATAGTACTCCATTGTGTATAGATGCCACATTTTTTTATCCATTCATCTATTGAAGGGCATCTGGGTTGGTTCCACAGTCTAGCTATTGTGAATTGTGCTGCTATGAACATCGATATGGCAGCATCCCTGTAGCATGCTCTTTTAAGGTCTTCAGGGAATAGTCCAAGAAGGGCAATAGCAGGGTCAAATGGTGGTTCCATTCCCAGCTTTCCCAGGAATCTCCAAACTGCTTTCCAAATTGGCTGCACCAGTTTGCAGTCCCACCAGCAATGTACAAGAGTACCCTTTTCTCCACATCCTCGCCAGCACTTGTTGTTGTTTGACTTCATAGTGGCTGCCAATCTTACTGGAGTGAGATGGTATCTTAGGGTGGTTTTTGATTTGCATTTCTCTGACTGCTAGAGATGGTGAGCATTTTTTCATGTACTTGTTGATTGATTGTATGTCCTCCTCTGAGAAGTGTCTGTTCAGATCCTTGGCCCATTTGTTGATTGGGTTATTTGTTATCTTATTGTCTAATTTTTTGAGTTCTTTGTATACTCTGGATATTAGGGCTCTATCTGAAGTGTGAGGAGTAAAAATTTGTTCCCAGGATGTAGGCTCCCTATTTACCTCTCTTATTGTTTCTCTTGCTGAGAAAAAACTTTTTAGTTTAAGTAAGTCCCATT
Organism: Ictidomys tridecemlineatus; assembly: GCF_052094955.1. Lineage (NCBI taxonomy): Eukaryota > Metazoa > Chordata > Mammalia > Rodentia > Sciuridae > Ictidomys > Ictidomys tridecemlineatus. The sequence continues at coordinate 171,381,639 of NC_135478.1, forward strand.
TGTTGATTCTTGTTATTAACTCTTGTGCTATGGGTGTCCTATTAAGGAATTTGGAGCCCGACCCCACAATATGTAGATCGGAGCCAACTTTTTCTTCTATCAGACGCAGAGTCTCTGATTTGATATCAAGCTCCTTGATCCATTTAGAGTTAACTTTTGTGCATGGCGAGAGGAAGGGATTCAGTTTCATTTTTTTGCATATGGATTTCCAGTTTTCCCAACACCATTTGTTGAAGATGCTATCCTTCCTCCATTGCATGCTTTTAGCCCCTTTATCAAATATAAGATAGTTGTAACTTTGTGGATTAGTCTCTGTGTCCTCTATTCTATACCATTGGTCCACTCGCCTGTTTTGGTACCAGTACCATGCTGTTTTTGTCACTATTGCTCTGTAATATAGTTTGAAATCTGGTATCGCTATACCGCCTGATTCACACTTCCTGCTTAAAATTGCTTTTGCTATTCTGGGTCTTTTATTTTTCCATATGAATTTCATGATTGCTTTATCTATTTCTACAAGAAATGCCATTGGGATTTTGATTGGCATTGCATTAAACCTATGGAGAACTTTTGGTAATATCGCCATTTTGATAATGTTAGTTCTGCCTATCCATGAACAGGGTATATTTTTCCATCTTCTAAGATCTTCTTCTACTTCTCTTTTTAGGGTTCTGTAGTTTTCATTGTATAAATCTTTCACCTCTTTTGTTAGGTTGATTCCCAAGTATTTTATTTTTTTGGAGGATATTGTGAATGGGGTGTTTTTCCTCATTTCCGTTTCAGAAGTTTTGTCGCTGATATACAGAAATGCCTTTGATTTATGCGTGTTGATTTTATATCCTGCCACTTTGCTGAATTCATTTATTAGTTCTAGTAGTTTCTTTGTAGACCCTTTTGGGTCTTCTAAGTATAGAATCATGTCATCTGCAAATAGTGATAATTTAAGTTCTTCTTTTCCTATTTTTATGCCTTTAATTTCTTTTGTCTGTAAAGATCTATATCTTAAATGATATTTATAATATGAGTATGTCAAACATATGTGTGTGTGTGTGTGTGTGTGTGTGTGTGTACAAGGGTGTATGTGTGTTTTTGGCATACATTTAGATCTACCAATACATTATAAATTGAAATCTTAATCTCTGTTATTACCTAAAAGGATAAATTAATTTGGGAAGTAAAATAATGTTTTCAGAGAAGAGCTCTCTGATTCACCAACAGAAAATGTTATATAAAATTGATAATTAATCCATGGCAGTATAACAGTGGGAGAAGGCTGGAAACCCCATTTTGGATGGCCAAAGTGAAAATGCGCACCTTTCATATTGCTTTTTTTTGACATCTGTTTTTTTATAGTCTGGTCTATAGGTACAAATTAATTGGTAAAACTTTAGAACTGGCTAGAGTAACACAAGAATGGTATATTTTTGTTTCTAAAACGACCATCAAATTCAAAGTGTACCTCTGGATCTTTGATATTCTGCTTTTCTATTGTGGGGATACTTTAAAAAATAATTGAGAAGCCCCTTAGGGAGAGAACTGGGGAAAGTGTCAACCTGTTGGCAGTGTCAAGAAAGTATGGGGGTTGGTTGATAAATAATCTCTACCTATGACACAGAGCCAAGAAGAAAAAAAAAGAAAGCAAAGTAAAAAATCATAAACATAACTGCAAGATGGTATAAGGAACATGATTATGGAAGAGAAAAGTGAATGAACAGAAGCAAGGAGTGTAGGAAGGTGAAGTAACAAAAACAGCAGAAGATAGTACAAAACAGAGCTTACAAAGAATATGAGAATAAGGTGTAGAAGAGAAAGAAAAATGCAAGACTAAGTTGCAGCATGAATGTAAAATAAGGAAAACAAGAAATGTTTCCTGTTGTCATGTCCTGAGCTGCTTTACTCCATTATGCCCTTCCACTATGTTGTTCTGCCTCTCCTGGGCCAAGAGCAATTGAGTCAGGCATCTGCGGACTGAGATCTCTAAAACTGAGAGCCCCAAGTAATCTTTTTCTTCTCTGTTGTTCTTCTCCAGTCTTTTGGTCACAGCAGTGAAAAAGCTAATTAGAGCAATAAACAGATAAAAGAAAAGTAAACAAAAATTATATTGCATATTAGAAGTATTCATTACTTTGGTAAATATTAAGCATCTACTATGTTGTAGTTCAGATTCTGTTGTCAACAAAGCAGAAAAAAACATTAGTTTCATGGAAATGCCATTCTCAAAGTATAATCTAGTTGAAATATTCTAGGCATCATGAAGATGATGATGATGATGATGGATGATGATGATATGTTATTAGGTTCTGTTTCGAATGTTTTAGATATATTATTGTTATGAACTAAATCTCTGTGTCCTCACCAAATTCTTATGTCAAAGTCGGAAACTCCAGTGTAGCTGTATTTGGATAAGGAAGTAATTAAGTTTAAATTAGTAGGTTAGGGACTTGATTCAATTGGATTATTTTACTTACAATAAGAAATACCAAAGATTTTGCTCATGCTATTTATCTCCTTCTCTCTTCCCTCACCTTCTCCCACCGTGTACATGGAGAGAAGGTCATGTGTGGGTGCAGCCATCTGTAAATCAGGAAGAGAACTTGCTCCTGCAACTGAACTGTGTCTGATCTTGTACTTTCCAGCCTTCAAAATGGTGAGAAAATAAATGTCTGTTGTTGAAGTGATTCAATCTTAGGTATTTTATAATAACAGATTAAAAATACTAAGACAATTTGAACCCTAACAAATAAGCACTATTTCTATTCCTATTTCATGGAGAAAGGCCCCAACATATTAATTAAAATTTCTAATACCTAAATACTTCTAAGTTTCTTCCAATTCTTTATCTACTTGAAATTTAGCACTTATTTGTGAATTTATCATTTAAAAAATTTTAGTTGTAAATGGACACACAATTACTTTATTTATTTATTTTTTTCATGTGATGCTGAGAATCAAACCCAGTTCCTCAAATGTTCTAGGCAAGTGCTCTACAGCTAAGCCACAATCCCAGCCCATGAATTTATCCATTTATAAACAGGTGTTAATATTTTTGAGTTCATATCTCAGGATTCTGGCTCTAGAATTTTTTTCCTCTGAATCATATTTTTCTTCTGTTTCAATGGTAAAGTTGGAAATAATTTCATCCATGTTGAACTTACAGTGGGCATTTAATTTGTATTTGATTTCCCACTTAAAAACATTATTTAGTGTTGGATTTTTAAATACCTTGATAATAAATTAATATCACCTAATAGTTTACTCATTTTCTAATACAACACACTCATAATGCATGCCAACTCTATCACTTAAGTATTTCTTGGACATGTTTTCTCCCATTTCCAGCCCTACTGTATTAGCTCATTTTCCCATTATAATGGAGTTGAATTATATCAGTTTTTAAAGAAAGACCAGCCTGTCTTTCTCCATCTTTTTTCATAATGTTACTCAAAAACTACATGTGATCATATTTACCTACTACCTATAGGTTTTAACTTACCCTTCAGAAATTATTAGATTCCAGCCTCATTTAAAGACATCCTAACCCTTTCATTAGTTTGCTTTCTTCTCATTCTGTAACTTGATAAGTCCTTTAAAATATTACTTAGATGCTACCTCTTCAGAAATTCTTTCCTGCTCAATATCTCAATACGGATATATATCCCACCAAGGGTTCATACCCGCCCACGGATACTCTCACCTGTGCATATTTTCCCATCTAACTCTTATTTATTTACATATGACACCCTTTAACTAATTAAACACCTGTAGGACAGGTTTTATATCTGCATTATTTAGGTTTTCTATACCTAGGCTAAACACAACACTTATAAATACTTATAAACACAACAATTATACGATAGTATGTGGTTTTCCCAATGCTCTAGGATGCTGTTTAATTCAATAAGTATTTATTGAACAAATAGTCTATATAATTATTACATTAGTCATTTACTTCATTTCACTTATTTAATAATTATTCATAATAGGACTAAATTGTTAGAAACAAAAACACTACTATTTTTACCAAGGGATTTAATCGTTTTGTTTTCTCAGATTGGCATGACAACAAATAGGCATTTGGTAGAACTTCCCATCTGGCTGTTTTCAGATAAACAATTTGGAAGAATGTACCAACGAGTCTCATCATCTTTACCAATTTCATTAATTTGAAAACAGGCTTTATGGAAAAAATAGCTTTTAAGCAAGCCTGTAGATTCTAAATATTATTATTTCCAAGATTGACATCCTGTGAAGATCCCAACTGGGAAAATTTGAAGATTATAAACAATAGGGATTTAATTCAAGGAGTTGATTATGTAGATAATTAAAGAGCTGAAACACAAAACAGGAAAAATGAAAGATGACCTAAAAATTAAGAACAGAAAAAAATGCTACCTCTTCTGGGACTGAGTATCAAAAGGACAAGATGTGGTCACCAAAATGGAAGGATCAGTATCACCTGTGGGGTGCTGGAAACCGTTGTGGACTTTGCTGGAGGGAGATGGAGGCTAAGAAGTACCTCTGCTATGGTCAAAGACACCACTGCAGACTAACAAGAGAGGAAGATACGTGTCTTGGATTCTCCCTTTCTCTCACTCTCTAGTCTCTTGACAATGTCTGCCATTGATCAAACCCCAGGTGGAGACCAAATGACATGAACCCTGGAAAATGCAACTTGCAAAGATTGTCTCTCCTCTTATCTATTGCAGAGCAGAGATTTTTTTAAAAATTGTTTTATTTATTTATTTTTGCAGCACTGGGAATTAAACACAGGAACTCACACATGTTAGTCAAGTGCTGTACCACTGAGCTACACTCTCAGCTCACTTTTTAAAATTGTATTTTGAAACAGGGTGTCCCTAATTTGCCCAGGTTGGCTTTGAATTCGTGATCCTTCTGACTCAGCCTCCCAAGTATCTGGGAGGTGTGTGCCACAACACCTGGCTAGAACAGAAATTTTGAGAAATGGAGCCATGATGTGATATCATCTGGGATATGATATTAACTGTATCTTAAATTTTAAAACATGTACTATAGATTCATTCTTGTCATATAACTATCTATTTTTTAGAATATGTCACTAAACAGAACATATACTTTGAAAATTCTGTATGATTGAGGTCGATCAAAATCTCTTACTATAGAATCATATATGGATATGAATAAAATGATGAAGATTATTTGCTCTTTTTCAGTAAAGTGTGGTCATCTGGAAGGGCATTAGTGTCTACTCATTTATCTGACTAATTAGTTTACACTTTAGAAACTGATTGTGCACAGCAAAGGTGATTTCATTAGGAGAAAGTTTTGTAGCCATGTGTCTTGAGTCCTGGGGAAAAGGGTGAATGAAGGAAAGACTGTAATAGCAGTAAGAAAAGGATGGCAATGTGGCACTTTGGACAGAAACCTAGTAGACAGCAGTACCAGGAGGCTAGAGAAAGCAAAAAAGGGAAAGTAATTTTATCTGCTTCGAAGTATGAAGTGGAGCTATTCCTGGGTGTTTCTCAGACATGGTTTCTGTTTTAGTAGCCTCAGATTTCTATTTAGGAAAGAAAGCATAGCAATGAGGGGCTAGTACAAACTAAGCAGTTTCTATTGAAGCTATACCTGCATGACAAAATGCAGACTCTATTTATTTGGTGTTGGAGTAGGAGCTGTTGGTAAACACTGAACAAAGTCAAGAATATTTTCCAAGGAAACCCTGGACTCTGCCTCCTGTAATCTCTGCTTTGTATTTCCTCTTAAAGATAATGTCAAGTCTGCATTGATGTATATTTTTTTTCTCAAGTGAATCAAACAAGCTTCTAACTCCATTTCTCATTTTGTCTTGTATGTATTATTCTTTTTCTAAAATGAAAAATAAATTCAACATTGGTTGCCAAACATCTTCATTAATCATCAACCTCTCATTTCAATGCAGTATAGAAAGCATGGTTATCTATTTTCAAAAGCAAAATCAACTTTCAAGATTTTTTTAAACAAAAGTTTGATGGACATTCTTTGATTTATTGCCTTATCCGGGTAAATTTAATTTAAAATTTAGGTATAATAAACGCTGAAAATCTTGTTTAATATACAGCTCTTCATCATGAAGATGAAGTTTAATCAGATTACATGTTCGTCCTATTATCGGAAGACAATGGAGATAAATAATCAAGCCAACAAAACTCTAGAACACATAACATAAATATCATCTTACTTTGATGGATCAATAGAATCGGGAAGAGAGCTTCTAGCCAGGTTAGCACAGTAATTGAGAAACCGAAAAATTTTCTCCTTCAAAAATACCCTGTAGCCAGATGGGGTGGTGCACTCCTGTAATCCCAGTGACTCAGGAGGCTGAGACAGGAGGATCCTGAGTTCAAAGCCAGCCTCAGCAAAAAGGAGGTATTAAGCAATCAGTGAGACCCTATCTCAGGGAACCCTAAGAACCTCATTAGGGCACAAAGATAATTATTCTAGCACATTTTCTCAGTGTGATTCTTTTTCTAATCCTCTTCTTCTTCTTATTAGGCATTTATTTCCTATGGTACTGATTTTTCTCTATGTCTCATTTATTTATCAAAATTGTTCCTTCCTAAGCTTTTAGTATCTGAAATGTTCTGGTAAACATGGCTTTCTCACATTGTTTTAGCTTATGTAATTTCAAATTGTATCATTTTTTGTACTAATTCATAGACAAGAATCAATCCATACACATGCATTTTCTCTCCAGGCCACTTGGAACACTAGCCAGGCTATGGATTGCCTACTCTTGAATTAGGTATCCATCCATGATCAAATCAGTTGTGGTCAGAAACAGTGTCACAAAATGACGTGGAAATCATCCATGGACACCTGGTTTCACAGCAGCTTCAGTGGTAGCTCAAGGGGCCGGGTAGTGGTGGTATGACACAACAGTGTGGTTTCTCAACATAAACAGAATTTTCTCTGAGCCCTCGCTCATCTCACATTCAGTCATAGAACAAAAGAGAAATGGTTTCCTGTTTCCAAAATTTCAGTGGTATATATTTTCAGTAACTAAAAACATCTCCCATTTTGCAAAGAAAAGTAAGGGCCAGAGGGGATAAGTGATGTATTTATTTTTATGTAACTACTTAGCATAGTTGAGACTAATATCTAAGAGTTCTGGTTTTTTTGTAGCATAATAAGATATTTTCTTTACTTGAGACTGAACAAAAACAGTTTTTGTTTTGTTTTGTTTTGTTTTTTGCTTATGAATGAGCAATCTCTGCACTAAGCCTGCTTACCCTAATTCTGCAGATTGTGGCTGAGGGCAGTTCTGGGAAAGGTGTTCATGGATAGACTTAATGCTTCTGAATAGCCTGTAACTCATTTGGTTTTCAAGATACTGACATTTCCATAACAGATTTCTTGCTAATGTCTTTCCCCTGCCCTTCTAAATGTGGCCTTTGAAAACAAAAATAGGAAATTTAGCTGGAGCCAAATACCAGCCACTTTCATTACCTGAGATATGTTATATGCAGGATCCTATTTATAAACTATAGTTATCAAATACACTCCTATTTAGAAAGTAATTCATAGTATTCAGGGAATGAAATAAAGTTATAGTAAGAGAATAAGAACATTTTTCTGTAAGTAAAGTCCTTGGATTTGAGAAAGTAATTAGAATAAGTACTAAGGGAGAACAGCTTGATTAGAGATGACGATCATGATGATGATGATGAACAGAGGAAGTAAGGAGCAATGGAGTCAAACCCCAGACTGAGTCCCAATGTCCTTCCTTGTTCCTTCATACACCACCTAAGGGCAGGATGTTCAAATGTATACATGTGAGACGTCATTGTGGTCATTGTGTATGTACTAGGGTGGTTTCTGGAAGAAGAAGTCGAGTCAGAAGTGGAGAGCAGGGCTTTTAAGGATTGACTAAACATAGAAGAAAGATAAGAGAGAAAAATATCTTATGGCAGAAGTGAAAAGTAAGGGAGGGGAAGAGGAGTGGAGGAAGGGAGGCAAAAGTTTGTTTTAGACAGTTTCAAGAAATAAAATTAATACAAGATTTGTACACTTCTTAGTACTTAACAGAAGAGTTTCTGCTTAAATTTGTTATTTTTAGAAATAGCTATGTTCTCAATTATCATTGAGCATCAGAAAATGTAAAACAAAAATATTATTGCAATACATTTCAAAAGAAATAGTAACTACCTAACTTATGTTTGTACTGATCACTATGTACAATGTCGTGTTAAAGCACCACAGAGTAGACCTTCCCATGGAGAACAAGCCAGAAAAATCATGTTGTGATCCTGGGTACTAGCACTATAGGACAAGGCCCAACACTTAAAAGCTGTATAGTTACTTCTTACATTAAAACTGGAATGAAAACTCTGCAGCTAAAAAACCCAAATTATAGCTTCAAGTGATTTAAAAATTCAGAATGTGAAGACCTTAATAATACTCCACACAGGGACTCAAAAACAAGGCATGAACTGAAGAGTAGTTTACCTTTAAGCTAAATTTAGAACCTGATTCAAATACTGAAAGTATTTACTTAAAATAAAAATTAAAGGATCCATTGATTCTATTACCTGGCTCCCGCTGACCTGTCTCATAGCATCATTTCAAGATTTTCCCTATACATCATGGGAAGGAGTTAAAGCCTTAGAGTCACTTGTTCAACATTTAAAATGGGTGCTCTATTCCCTCAGGACTATCAAACAGTATAAAAAAGCATGGATCATGCAATCCAATGCTAATGTCAGATAACTTGCTGGTATTTAAAACAGTATATCCAAATATATTTAACTATCTCATTTAGCTTCTATATGTATAATGTCATGTTAAAGCATGACAGAGTAGACCTTCTGTTACTAATATAATAAAAATTAATTTTCTTAGTCATTGCTTTTAATAGAAGTAAAACGAGTGTAACAATTTGTTAGAAATAACAGTGAGTAGAAATAAGAATAGTGAGATAATTTGCCATGCATTGCAGCTTCATCCTTGTTATTATGTAAACATGCTTCATAATCACCTTTATAAATTTATATACAGTGCCACAAAATTCACTTATGTAACTTGGCTATAATCCCTTTTCCATGTCTGATTTCATTTTTTCCATCCTCTTCTACCCTGTAAGTATTATTTTCCTCCTCTTTTCCTTTCATTCTGCTTCTCTTCCTCCTCTTCTTCTTTCAAATTTAGATACTGGTGGCATTGGACTTATAAAGTACCCATGGAAAACATTTATTCATAGCTTATCATTACCCTATCTCATAGTAGATCTTGATACTTTTGTATTATTAATATAATAAGAGAAAATAATATTATTACAAAATAGAATTTTCAATCAACAAATTTCCTTCATTCTATTGATTGATAGATGTAGGCTAAAATTAAAATTCCATCTTTCATAAGAATTTTTGAATCAGAGCATAATATTTCATTCATGGATGAACAATTCACTTATAAATCATTGAAAAATGTATCAAGAGTTAAAGTTACAAATGTAGAACATCTCAGTCATCTATAATTACTTTTCAATGTTTTCAGAGTGAAACTGTATGGCTTTAGAAAGCCTAGATGGAAATAACTTAAAATTCAGTTTTCATTATCTCAGGTTGTGGAATGAACAAGATGGTTGGATGAATTAAAAGGTTAAGAATTCTGTATAAGTCTAGTGTGTGTTTTGAATTTTTGTTTCTTTTCTGTAAATTATCAAACTCTCCTTTTCAAATGGACCGTGATGTTTGCCCTTTTGAATTTATGATGGATGCTATACAATTAAAATCATCATGACAACTGAAATGTGAAAGTAATGGGCCTACAAAAAGTAATTGCAATAAAATAATCCTGGCATTTCTCAAGTTCAGAAGTATAAAGTACTTTATCTCAGTATCTAATCTTTGTTTTTAACCTTCACTTACATTTACTTTTACTATTAAACAAGTTTCTTTTTTCTTATTCAAAATCCACACAACTGCATTACTCTGGATGAATTTTTGTTTCTTTCTCTGTGACATCAAGTTAAAATAACTTCACAAAATTAAGGTCAGCAAACATTAATTTACTTGTTCTATTTTATTTTCACTAATTCATGATTATTTTACTTTTTTCTTGTTTTCTTTTTATTTGTAGATGGACCCAATACCTTTATTTTATTTATTTATTTTTATGTAGTGCTGAGAATTAAATCCAGTGCCTCACACATACTCAGCAAAGGTGCTACCACTGAGCCACAACTCTTACCCCAATTGTTTTTTTTCTTTAAATTAAATGTTTCATCTGGTTATCAAACTGGAACAACAGTTAAATATTTAGAATTATTCATATTAACTTTATATACTTGGGGAGACACTCAAAATAGATTGTATGAAATATTCTTTTGTATTTATATGTGCATATATCTTATTGAGCATACAGACATTTTTAAATTTTTATTTTTCCTAAATAATTGTTGGAATTTTATTCCTTTCCCTGTAAAGTCTAATAGTTACTCATACTATCAGTTATACTTTGAAGGAAGAGAGTAGAATAACCCTAGATTTTTTTTTCTGTTTTTAAAATAACAATAGTAAAAATCATGTTCAAAGTTTTAGAAGTTAATTTGTTTTGAATAACAATTTTCATATTGTGTAATTTAATCCATGTTTTGATCATTGAGAAGATTCAATAAGATAAATATGATCTAGCTTTATTCAGTAAAATTATTTGACATATCATAAATGAGTGAAAAAGGAATTTGAGGCATGCTTTGGAATTAAGCAATAATGAAAATATGGAAAAATCTCCAAGTGTGGTTAGACTTTCAGCGTTCCAACTCTAACTTTGTTACTATCCATTATCTAGCTTGTAAATGTGATCCACTGTGCAGCTAATTTGAATATAACTTCTCATCCTATATATTTTAAATAATTCCTGTTATTATGATTTTAATGAATGTTTAAAATAAAGCTTTGTTCAATCAAAAGAACTCTGAAGATATGTAGTTATCTTATTGTTATAATTTGCATTGGTAAACAATATGCAAAAAATAAAGAAAACTAGATATAAAAATAGAAAAATATGTTCAACCAATACATTTCCAAAGAGAACACTCCGGGAATAAAAATGAGTCACTTGTTATCACTAAGAGGTACTCTTGATATTATGAGGATTCACATTAGATTCCTATTCATTAAATAATAATGAAGAATTTGAGTTAATTTTAGCTTGCATATATAGTAGTAAGATAAGAGTATCTTTTTTCTACTGTTAAATAACTGACATTTCTGGTAATCTCATATTTACACACATGCACAAAAATATGATGTTATAGATGTTTTACTTCATGGATAAGTCTTTCCAGGAACAAAATAAAGACAAATTTCTAAAAACTCTAGTGATTCTAGTAAGTTAAGAACATGAATTTGATTTTTCCACATCTGTCAATGATGACTATATGTTATCATTTATCAGATGGTGAAGTTTAACCATGCCTTCATACTTTTTGAAAATTTTCAAAATAATAGTTGATACAATTAATTTCAAATAGGTTTGAAAGTAGAATTCACAAAGTTTTCTTTCTTTTCTATGTCGACAAATGTGCAGATTTTAGTTAAGAGTAAAAATCTTGTGCTTATTACTCTACAGAAATTCCCATACTCGTAAATCCTGTCCAGACCATAAGGTTTTGATTGCTCTTGTAGGATCCTCCAATCAAACCATGTTCTATATTTACACCTTAACTTGTGTTTTAAAATTTAACAAAGGGAGAACCTAAACTTCCAAGGACGGGAGACACATGGGATTAATAGGCAAAACAGAACTTTCAAGAATATCCAGCTGGAAGCCTAGGTAATAGCACTGGCAGTCTGTGTAAGGCTATTTTTCTGCACTGCTGAGTAGCTGCCATTTCATGGGTAGAATATCCATAATAAGCTTGGGGACCTAAGGGGGGATAGTAACACTGATTAATTCACTCATTCTTATTCTCTGCATGCTAGAACTTACTTCTCTATACTTCATTCCAGTAAACACTTAATATTAAGACTTAGAGTGCTTCATTGTTGAAATAAGGGGAAACTGGCCTTGGGCCACATTTGTAAATCTACATTCAAGTACACCATCAATCAAATCTTACCCAAATGCCACTGTGCAGCTGGGTATTACAGATGTTCACTAGACTCATTCCTTTACTTTCCACAAAAACAAATCTAGGGGACCAATTGAAAAACAGGAGAATTAAATTTTATATTAGGAGTCCTTTTTCTACCTTCTAAACATTCTTACTGTTAATTGGCATCTGAGTCTGCATTACTTACAAATTGATTATTTTGTATGTATTTAAGTGTATTCAGAGTTTGCTTCTTTACATTTTTATTTCATTACTTTTTCATTTATTCTAAATATTCACATGACTAACCCTAGAATAGTTGTTACTTTGGAGCTACTCTGCTGCAGTGCAACTACATTGCCTTTTATTTCGGTGACTGTTTCTTGCTTGAATGGGCTAGAATATTTGGAGCACTGGTTTTAATGTATTGGTATGACATGAAGCGACACTGAAATGATATCCCCGAGGCCTTATGTTCATTCAACCAAGTTAAATAAGTTTCTTGTTCTTAAAAGGAAGAAAATGTAGATATCTGCAATATTCTCTGGAGCTTATTCAGAACCATTAAGGCACTTTAGGTAGTACATATGTTCTTTGAATTTTATTCTATATTTTCCTAAGAATTGACATATATAAATATTTTTAAATTGTCATCTTTCAGTCCAGGACAGAATGGCAAGTACTTTCATTTTTTTTCAAAGTATTTTCCCATCTATTACATTTTTTATATTAGTTGAGCTACAATATACTTTACAATACTATAGATCTTTCAAAAATTATTATAGAGTAAATAGTGGAATTGGCTGAAAGTACATATATTTTCACTCTTACATGCCTGAATACAAAAATAAACAGAAGATAAAAGTATTTACAAATAGTTGAGCCACAGTATTAAATCACATATAGCCATGCTTATTTTAAAAGAAAATACAGATTACTTAGATTAAGAAGAGAGATTTTTAAAAAGTGGCTGAGGTAATCAAAGAAAAGTTTCAATTTTGAAATATTTTGTAAAGATACTTGTTATTCTAGCTTCCTGCCATTTTTGTTCAATTACCAATCTCCTTACCTGTCAATTCATAACTGGGTCAAGGATACATCACTTCTTACAAATGAACCTACTAATTTGCATAGACATTTTAGAAACTAGAAACATGAATGGAAGAATAAAGGAAGGAAGGAGAGAGGGAGAAAGGGGGGAGAAAAAAAGAAAGAACAGAAAGAAAGAGAGAAACAGAAAGAAAGAAGAAAGGAAGGAAGGAAGGAAGGAAGGAAGGAAGGAAGGAAGGAAGGAAGGAAGGAAGGAAGGAAGGAAGGAAGGAAGGAAGGAAGAAAGAGATTCATTCTTAGGAGTATGTTTAAAGTTAATGCCCTTTGCTATGAGTATTTTTTTAAACTTAGAGACCAGAGAATTTTCGAGATAATAGAAACACAATGAATGCATTCCTGTTTGCTTTAAAGTAGTGACTACCTAGACAATGTCTTCTATCCACTTGGGTATACCCAAATTTCACATATAATTATTTGTTTTTCACATTTTGTTTTAAATGAAGCATTATTGTTAGCAATGTCCTGTGTTTCATTTTCTAAGAGTTCAAAAGCCAGCTGTTTGAATGGCAGATTCACCAGTCAGAAGCTGGCTCCGAACATTTCAGATAAACTGGCACAAGCAGACTTTAGGTGCTGCCAGACTTCCAGGCCAGCAAGCTAGAAGCCAGCTGAGAGCTGGAGCCAGAGCCAGGAGTCACAGGGGAACCATCAAGCATCAGGAGCACTCATCTCAACAGGCAGTGTTGGGGTCAGACAGGGAGGCACCATCAATGCTCAGTCACAGGCACACACCATAGGCAATGACAAACATAAAGCAAGGGGTCAAATGTGAGCTCTGAGTGGTTTCTTTTCTCCATAAACGCCAATCAATTATAGAAAACAAGATGTGGAGTTTGTGAACAATGCCTATAATTAATCAAGTGACATTCAATAACAATTGCTTTCAGATTTAAGAACACTAAAAATTCTTAGTGTCACACAGACTCATGTGTATGTGATTTACAAACTGAGTATTGCTGTGCATATTTAAGCATATGAAGAATTGTTTCTGTTCACGTTTCCATTTCATTACTTTTTACAATTAAAAGACATTTTTGTAGTACCATAGTTTATTTTTCACTTTTATTCTAGTCTTATTCCCTGATTTTATACTATTTTATTGAATAAGTTTAAAATTAAAGTTTACACTTTAATTTTCTACTTGAATTTGGATTTCTTTTCTGTCTTGGTACTTTAAACCCTATTTTAATTTCACTCACAGTTCTTGCATTATTATATTGTGTATGTTCTGAATATGGATTAAAGACCCACTCTAATATGTAGATTGGCTCTTTTTATTGCCCACTTTAATTTCAGAATATCTAACGTATTAATTTAAATATTTTTTATTCTAAATTTATTTTATTTTATTTTATTTATACTTTTATTTTGCTTATTTATTTTTATGTGATGCCGAGAATCGAACCCAGTGCCTCACACATGTAAGGCAAGTACTCTACTGATAAACCTCAGCCCCAGCCCCTTAATTTATTTTTAACTGACATAGAATAAAAACAATCATTATTGGCATGTATCAATTTAACACCCCTTCACATTGTGGAAGATTTAAATCAAGTTAAACTTGTCTATCTCCTCAAACATTTATTATTCTGTATAATGAAAACTTTTAAAATCCTTTCTGTTGGGCTTTTGAAACATACTATATATCATCACTGTTATCTGTCGTCACCCTACTATGCAATAGGGTCACAACTTCTTGTTCCTATTTAACTGTCTCTTAGTACAGTACATCAACTTTTCCCAGACCCTCCCAGTTCACTACCTTCCCCACCCCTGGTAACAACCATTCTGCTCTCAACTTCTATGACATCAACTTTTTTAGATTCCATAGGAGTGAGATCATGTGGTACTTGTCTCCCTGTGCCCATCTTACAATCACTTAATGTAATCATCTCTAGTTCTATCAGGTTGTTGCAAATGACAGACTTTCATTTTTTAATTTTTTTTAATGGATAAATAATATGTACTACATTTTCTTCATCCATTCATCAGTTGGTGTTTTTTTTTTTTTCTATTTCTTGGCTATTACGAATAGAACTGCAATCATATAGGCCCAAACTCCCTGATGAGGGGGACAGCCTAAAGGCTCCCTCTGCACATCAGGACTTCAGTTCCTGTAGGATGCTAGGTATCACAGCAATAGGCCTGGCACTGTGCTCCCACAAAAAGCTCTGTGCTAGCCTTCAGGCACTTCTCCCCAGCAGGTGAAGTTCCATTCTGCACTCTGCCTAAGGGGGTTGTTAGCTGCCTATTCTAATCCCTGTTCTAGCAGCTCAGCCCTTCAGACATTAAGCTGGTAGTAGGGATAGTGGAGCTTTGCTCAGCAGTGACTTCCAACAATGTGGGCCTGGAGCTGGGTTTCAAGTATACAGCCTGGACTTAAGGGTTGCCCCCTCACCTAAGCAGGAGGCAGCTCTCTCCAAGCTGGTCTGCTTGGGGTTGGGGGAGGGATCATGTAGGCAACTTTTTCTTTCCTGTGTTCTTCAACAAATCTTCTCATTTTATGATATGAAAAGCAGGCATTGTGGCCTTTTGCCTGATTTCCCCTGACTTCCATGGCTCCTGTGAATGAAGTTTTGCACGTGAACAGCTGTTTAACTTGCCATGTCTATGGAGAGATGATCTCTTGAGCTTCTTAGCCACACTCTTGTTCTACCCTGCTCAAAAGACCAAGATGCTTTATTTTAACTTTGGGCAGTTTAAACCACATTAAATAATTAAAAGGTAAAGTGGGGCATGGTGGTATGCACTTGTAGTCCTGGATACACAGGGGGCTGAGGCAGGATTCCTTGAGCCCCAGGCCAGCCTGAGTAACATGGTGTATTAGGGTTCTCTAAAGGAACAGAATCAACAGGAATTATAATTATAAAAAGGGGGTTTATTAGGTTGCTTCACATGACCAGAAGCTGGATATTCCACAATGGCCATCTGCAGGCTGGAGAGCTGGAAGAACCAGTAGCTGCCTGGGACAAGAGGCCGAAGCCATGGAACAAGAGGGATCAAGGGTGCTACCCAAGTCAAAGACCAAAGCCTTCTAGAGAATCACTGGTCGAGTCTGCTTTGGAAAAGTGAGGAAGCGAAAGTTTAATATCCTCAGAGGATTTCAGTAGCAAACAAGAAGCCCTTCAAGAAGAATCAAGTTTGCATCTGCAGCTGTTTCCCTGTTCTTCCAACTTTCATTCCATCTAAGCCAATATCCTATTGGATGATGCTGCCCATACTTGACGGGGGTGGGGGTGTCTCCATTTCAGTTACCTATCCCATAGGTCAATCATCACTAAATATACCCTCATTGACACACCCATAAGCCTCTTAATAATTGGCACCTCTTAATCCAATCAAGTTGACAATTCAGATTGACCACTACATATAAGACCCTGCCTAAAACAACAACAAAAGAGTAAAAGGTAATTCCAGATCCAGAAGTGTATCAGTACCTGAAGTGTTTTATATTCAATCATATCAGATGATTATTTTTTAAAGTCTCCATTTTACTAAGTATATACTAGAAATTCATCATAATAATAGAGAATTCAATTTTATAGCACAATTTTAGAAGTGGAAACTGTCTTCAGAAGAATATCTTTTTTTGTTGTCAGTAATGAAATTCACTTGAAAAGCATTTAAGATCATTTCACTGCACCTAAAATTTTATTTTTTTAGGGTTTGATTTTATTGAAGTTCAAGTTTCTTGCCATAAAATTATTTAATTTTTAAGTCTGAACTGTGTACAGTGGTCTTCTTTTTTGGGGGGTGGTTTTTTGACGTAATTCTCTATGTTAATCATTAAATTTCTGAAATATAGAGAAAAGAACATCACCTACATAAAGAATGTCATGTCCTAAAAAGTATAATAAAGTCATTCCAAGCCAAGCAATTTCTAAGTTCCAAATGTAAAAACTAACTAGCAAGACAGTAGAAATCAACTTATAGAAATAAAATACATGTGTTCAGAAAATTATCTATGTTCTTATATATCCTACTTCATATTAAAATACATATGTGTGCCTTAGCAAATAAGGGTTTAATTACACTTAAGTTTATGTTATAATTTTCTAATAAATTACATGTCTGGTGAACAATACTCAATAGTTACTAAAGATGTCTAGGTTTATTTGAATACTTGCTTTAAAAGTAGCCTAAAGGGAAAATAAGAACTGTTAAATAAAAGAAAAGAAGTATCAAAATTCCTTTCTTTAAAGGGTACAATTGGATTTTTTTTAATATTCTGATTGTTCCCTAGCACTGTGTGAAACTACTGATTATTTTTTAATAGAAATATAAAGGAAATTTAGACAAACTGGTATAGAGAAAAGAGATTTAAAATGTCATCAGGTCAACTAGTTGAGGCAAATAAAAAGAAATTTATGCATGTACTTTTCTCAGGAGCTCTGCTAGACAATTTTCAGGTTTTTAAAACGTTTGGCTATTATGAACAGTACTGCAATCATAGAGGCCCAACCTCCCTGATGACAGGGACAGCCTAAAGGCTCCCTCTGCACATCAGGACTTCAGTTGCTACAGGATGCTGGGTCTCACATCATTCCCATTTTGCAGACTTCTGAGTGCCAAGAAGAGTAAAAAATCAAACAGTTTAATAATATAATTTATAATAAAGATTTGTCTTTTCTCTCCTTCTACCTCAAAATGTTCCAGGATAGTAAATTTTATCATGTCGAGTTTGATCAATCAATAGTATTTATGCCTCTGGTTTCCTATCTTGTGGTTGATTTCATTTATTCCTTATCAATAGTACAAGCTGCTGAACTTGAAATTAATAATCTGGCCATGCACATACTAATGGGTTGAAGTAGATAAGGGGATCTGTCTTATAGAGTGCTGACTTAACTAAGATTTATGTCATATTGTACCAGTGCTAATATACCAATAAGAAGCCGATGGTTATTAATATACCTTTTTCTGTTGTGTGAGTTGAACAAGTGGGGAAAGGTGTGATGATATCCATTTCTCTCACACAACAGAGGTTACTCTTAATCCTGATTTCCATTCAGTAGGAGGTTCCAGTTGCCAAATAGAATAACTATTACAAAAACTGTATTACAAATTACTGGTTCCAATGTATTTTAACTTATTCCATATAAATACTCCTTTTCTTTTTTAGTCCTTTTTAGTTACACATGACAGTATAATGTATTTTGACATATCAAATGCATATGTGTATAATTTCTCATTCTTGTAGTTGTACATGATGTGGAGTTTCACTGATCATGTATTCATACATGAACATAGGAAAGTTATGTCCATTTCATTCTACTGTCTTTCTGATTCCAATCCCCTCATTTGCCTTTGTCCCAATACAGTTAACCTCCATTCCCCACACCTGCTGCCCTGCCTTTTCAGAGTCAGCATCCACATAGTAGAGAGAACATTCAGCCTTTGGTGTTTGGGGATTAGCTTATTTCACTTAGCATGATAGTCTTCAGTTTCATCCATTTACCAGTAAATTCCATAATTTCATTCTTCTTTATGACTGAGTAATACTCCATTGTGTATATGTACATTTTCTTTCTCCATTCATCTATTGAAGGGCACCTAGGTTAGTTCCATAGATTAGCCATTGTGAATTGAGTTGCTACAAATACTGATGTGGCTGCATCACTATAGTATGCTGATTTTAAGTCTTTTGGGTATAGGATATACCCAAATAAGTAGGATAACTGGGTCAAATAGTGGTTCTATTCCAAGCTTTCCAAGGAATCCCTGCATCTTCACCAACAGTTAAAGTTACTTATATTCTTGAGAGTTGCCATTCTGACAGGAGTGAGATGAAATCTTAGAGTGGTTTTGATTGGAATTTCTCTAATTGCTAAAAATGCTGATTATTTTGAATATTTGTTGATAGATGGCATATATTTTCTTTAAAGTGTTTGTTTAGTTCATTTGCCCATTTATTGATTGGATTATTTGTTTCTTGGTGTTAAGTTTTGTTTTGTTTTTGAGTTCCTTATATATCCTGGAGATTAATACTCTATATGAGGTTCAGGTGGCAAAGATTTTCTCCCATTTTGTAGGCTCTCTCTTCATGATCTTGATTGGTTCCTTTATTATGAAGAAGCTTTTTAATTTGATAGAATCCCATTTACTGATTCTTGATTTTACTGCTTTAGCTTTAGGAGTCTTGTTGAGGAATTTGGTTCCTAAGCCAACATGATACAGATTTGAACCTACATTTACTTCTGTTAGGCACATGGTCTATGGTCTAATGTGTAAATCTTTGATCCACATTGAGTTGAGTTTTGTGCAGGGTGAGAGATGGGGGTTAAATTTTATGTTGCTACATATATATTTCCAGTTTTCTGACTCTTTTGTTTCTCCAGTGTAGATTTATGGCAACTTTGTTTAGAGTGAGATTTATGTGGGTTTATCTCTGAATTTTCTATTCTGTCCCATAGATGTGTGTTTTGGTAACTATGCCTTTTTTTGTTGTTACTGTAGCTCTATAATATAATTTAAGGTCTGGTATTGTGATGCCTCCTACTTTACTTTTATTGCTGAGGATTGCTTTGGCTATACTGGGTCTCTTATTTTTCAAATGAATTTCATGACCACCTTTTCTAATTCTGTGAAGAATGTCATTGGAATTTTACTAACATTTGCATTGAATTTGTATAATGCTTTTGGTAATATAGCCATTTTGACAATATTAATTTGGCCTATCCAAGAACATGGGAAATCTTTATATGTTCTAAATTTTTCTTCTATGTCTTTCTTTAGTGTTATGTAGTTTTAATTGTAGAAGTCTTTCACCTCTTTTGTTAGATTGATTGTCAAATATTTTATTTTCTTTGAGGCTATTGTGAATAGGATACTTTTCCTAATTTCTCTTTCAGTGGATTCATTACTGATATATAGGAATGCAATTGATTTACAGATATTAATTTTATATCCTGCTACTTTGTTGAATTCATTTGAGTTCTAGAAGTTGTCTGGTGGATATTTTGGGGTCTTCTAAATATAGAATCATGTCAACAACACATAGGATATTTTGAGTTCTTCTTTTCCTATTTATATTTCTTTAATGTCTTTCTTCAATCTGATTTGCTCTGGCTAGATTTTACAGGACTATGTTGAATAGAAGTGGTAAAAGAGGGAATCCAGGTCTTATTCCAGTTTTTAGAGGAAATGTTTTCAATGTTTCTCCATTTAGAATGATGTTGGCCTTGGATAGTTGGCCTACTATCTGTAGTTTTTCTGGTGTTTTGAACTGAAAGAGGTATTGCATTTTGTCAAATACTTTTTCTGCATCTATTGAGGTAATCATGTGATTCTTATCTTTAAGTCTATTGATGTGCTGAATCATGTTTATTGATTTCCATATTTTGAGCCAACCTTGCATTTCTGGGATGAGCCACACTTGACCATGGTGCACCATCTTTTAAATATGATTTTGTATATGATTTTCCAGTATTTTATTAAGAATTTAATAAATGGCATCTATGTACATCAGGGATATTGGTCTGAAGTTTTCTTTCTCTGATTTGTCTGTCTGGTTTTGGTATTAGAATGATGCTAGCTTCATAGAATGAGTTTGGAAGGATTCCCTTCTTTTCTTTTTCATGGAATAATTTGAGGATAATTGGTGTTAGTGTTTTTTTTTTTTTTTTGAAGGTCTGGTAGAACTCAGCTGAGAATCCATCTGGTCATGGGTTTTTATTTCTTGGTAGGTTTTTGATAGTGTTTTTATTTTCATTGCTTCAAATTGATCTGTTTAAATTTACCACATCCTTCTGATTCAATTTGGTCATTTGTCTTCAGAAATTTGTTGATGTCTTCAAGACTTTCTATTTTATTGGAATTAAATTTTCAAAATAGGTTCTGATTATGGTCTATTTCAGTAGTGTCCATTGTGATATTTTGTTTTTCATCATGAATTTTGGTAATTTAAGTTTTCTCTCTATTTCTCTGTTTGCTTGGCTAAGTATTTATCAATTTTATTTAATTTTTTCAAAGACTCAACTTTTTTATTTTGTCAATTTACTGAATTGTTTCTTTTGTTTCAAGTTTATTTATTTCAGCTTTGATTTTAATTATTTCTTGTCTTTTTCTTTTCTTTTTTTAAAGAGAGAAGAGAGAGAGAGAGAAAGAGAGAGAAATAAATTTTTTAATATTTATTTTTCAGTTTTTGGTGGACACAACATCTTTTTATTTTATTTTTATGTGGTGCTGAGGATTGAACCCAGCACCCCACGAATGCCAGGCAAGCGCATTACCGCTTGAGCCACATCCCTAGCCCTTGTCTTTTGCTTTTCTTGTTGGTTGGTTTTTCTTTTTCTACAGCTTTATAATGTAATATTAGATTATTTATTTGTTGAATTTCTATTAATTTAATAAATGAGCTCAATGCAATGAATTTTCCTCTTAGCTCTGTCTTCATAGTATCCCCGATATTTTGATATGTTGTATTGTTATTTTCATTTTCTTCTAAATATTTTTTAAATTTCATCCCTGATTTTGTCTTCTATCCAGTGGTCACTCAATAGCATATTTAGTCTCCAGGTGTTAAAGTAGGTTCTATTTTTTATTTTATCATTTATTTCTAATTGTATTTACTAAGAGTTGCTTTGTGGCTTAAGATGTGGCCAGTTTTAGAGAAGAATCCATGTGCTACTGAAAAGAAATTGTATTTACTTGTTGATGGCAGAAATATTCTATATATGTCTAGTAAGTCTAAATTATTAATTGTATTTTTTAGTCAATAGCTTATTTATTTAGTTTTTGTTTGGAGGAACTATGTAGTCATGCAATAGGTGTGTTAAAGTCATCCAGTAATACTGTGTTGTAGTCTATTTGATTCTTGAACTTGGAAAGGGTTTGATGTATGTAGATGCTCCATTGTTTGGGGCATAAATATTTATGAATGCTTTGTCTCATTAATGTATAATTCCTTTAAGAAGTATAAAATGTCCTTTTTTGTTCCTTCTGATTAACTTTGAAGTCCACTTTATCTGATATGAACACAGAAACCTCTGCTTGTTTATAAGTTTGATGTGAAGGATATATTTATTTCACATCCTTTTACACTCAGCCTGTGGATTTCTATGCCAGTGAGGTGAGTCTATTGGAGACAGCATATTGTTGGGTCTTCTTTTCTAATTGAATGTGTCAGTCTATGTCTTTTGATTGATGAGTTTCAGCCATTTACATTCAATGTTATTATTGAGATATGATTTGTATTTCCTATCATTTTGGTTTGTTTATGGTTTTTAATTTGAATTAGTTTCTCCATTGATTCACTATTTTTATAGTGTAGTTTCTTCCCGGTTTGTTTTCACTTTTATTTCTTCTTCATGAAATATATTTTTGAGTATTGCAGGCTTTTTATTTGCAAATTCTTTTAACTATTGTTTATTATGGAAGGTTTTTATTTCATCATCAATTCTAAAACCTAATTTTTTTCAGTATAGTATTCTTGGCTGGCATACATTTTCTTTCAGAGCCTGGTGTATATTATTCCAAGACTTACTACCTTGATGATCTGGGTTGAGAAATCAGCTAAGATCTGGATTTGATTCCCTCTAAATGTTACCTGTTATTTTTCTCTGGAAGCCTTTAAAATTCTGTTGTTATTCTATATGTTCAGCATTTTCATAATATTGTGCCTTCATGTATGTCTGTTTTAATTTTGTGTATTTGGGGTCCTGTAAGCCTCCTGTATTTGATTTTCAACTTCATATTTTAGGTTTGGGAAATTTTCTGTTATGATTTCATTGAAAAGTTTGTGTATTTCTTTTGTTTTTATCTCAGAGATTTTATCTATTCCAATAAATCTTAATTGGGTCTATTTATATTTTCTCATTTTCCTTGCAATTTCTGCACGTGGTCTGTTAACATTTATTCTCCAGTTAACTTTGTTTTGAAGATTATATATATTGTCCTCATTGCTTGAAACTGTCTTCCAACTGATCTAGTCTGTTGGTGATGCTTTCAATTGAATTTTTACTTTGGTGTTGATTCCTTCATTTCTTGAATTTCTGGTTGTTGCTGTTGTAGTTTCCCAGAATCTCTATCTCTATTGAAGTTATCTTCCTGTTTCTCTGATTTCATTCCTTTAACAGTCCTTTACTTTACAGATCAGTTTATCTATGTGCATTCTAAACTCTATCTCTGACATTTTTTCCATTGTGGTGTCAATGGAATCTGTTACTGGGGTGTCTTGATTTGGTTGGGGTGATTTGTTCCCTTTCTTTTTCATGTATGTGTGTTTACTGATCTAACAGTATGGATCTGAGGCAGTGGAGTTTCCACCTGTGGAATTATAGCGTCCTGGAAGGCATCTAGTACCTCAGTGCTTAGGAGGAGACAAATAATAACAAGAATCAATGCAAACAATATACAACATTAAACCAAATAGTTCCTACTATGAGATTTACAATGTTAATTACCACAGTAAGCATAAACAATATAATCAATTATTGTCTACAATAAAAACAGCAAGTTTACAAAAGGTTATACAGTTTCAAATGGTGGATGGGCAGAGAACAGAAGTGATATAGAATGAGATGAGTATAAGAGAAAAGAAAAAATAGAATTAAAAAGTTAAAGGAAGAGTGAAAGAAAAATAGAGATTGGTTCTTAGCAGAAGAAAAGAGAAAAAGAGAATCTTGGTAAACAAGTAAGAGAAAAATATCATTTAAAAAAAAACTTAAAAAGTAAAAAGAAAACAAAAGAATACAAAATAAAGTCCACTAACAAAAAATCTTGATCCTCAAAAAAGTGATCCATGAAAAATAACTGTCTTAAAAAATGCTAGAAATTAGGAAAAAATATGAGTATTTATAAATATTTATAAATATTCATATATCATTAAGGTAACAAACAGTAAGATAAAAAAATCTCAATGAAAAGTTAAAGAAAACTTTTTGCTGGAGTTCAAAAGATTCTCAGCAGTTTTAGGTGGTGTTGTCTGAAGCATGATGCTCTGCCATCCAGTTTGCTGGTGTGAGAAATGTAATTCCTGAGGCAGAATTACTACTGGTAAGGTTTATTCTTAGACAGGCTCTAGGCTCTTTGCTGAATGCCAATTGGTCTTGAGATTTTAAATCAGAGCACCCCCAGGCCCCAGTAATTGCTATACTGAAAGACTGTATCCCAGGAGTCTTCTCTGGGTTCCACTCATGTGATGGAGGAGCCAGTTCTTAGTCCCGTATGTCACTTGCAGACCCCATGTTTCCAAGTCTTGGATTCAGTTTCCAAACTGAATCTCTCCCACCCCTGCCCTCCTGAATTTTCAGCAATATTTGTCTCTCCCAGCTGCTCCTGTAAGCCACTATATTGGAAGGGGAAGGGTAGTGCTGGATGTGTTTCCATGACCAGTTGTCCCCTGTGTAAACCTCTCTCCCATGTTTGATTGGTCACTTAAGTGTACTTTATGTCATGCAGTGTTGGATTATTGTGCCTGTATTTTGGGCCAAACTCTGGTTTGCCAAGAATATGCTCCCTCAGTTGCTGGTTCCTATGTTGCAGCTACAAAATGATTCCTTCCTCTGTCCTCTGAATGCTGTGTGGAGAGATGGCAGCTTCTTTCCAGTGCAAGATATTGTGCAGTATGCCTTTCAGTTTAACTGGGTAATGTCCTTGATCTCTAAATATCTCTTACACAGACATGTCTCAGGCCTCCTAAAAATGTGGGGTTTTTAATTCCTTTATCCCTTGAGTTTGCTCATAGAGGAACTGCTCTGGCTTATGCTTCCAGTCTGGTTGTGGCAGAGGCTGTTCCACTGGGTATTTCATCCTTATTTTATTATATCCAACCTCCTGAGTCCTCATTCTGCTTTGCATGTTCACTTTTAAATTCTAGTAAAGTACTCCCTTCCCCCCACCCACTCACCTTGCTTTAAAGCTTCCTGTCTGTTTTCTTGGTTTCATGCCATGGGAGCATACAGGAAAGCCACTTCCTCTATTCCACCTTCTTCTCTCATCTTCCACAACTCCTTTTATTACTAAATGTCCACAGGTGTTTTGTTGTTGTTATGTTTTTGTTTGTCTATGAACCTATATCACAATCACCTGGCTTTCATATTAAAATTCAGAACTCTAGGGCACCTCTAGACTTAATATATTAGAATCTAGGTGTGATGCTTAGGATTCTGCTTTTTAAAAACATGTTCCCTTTGTAGTTTTTATGTAAGCTAACACTTAAAAATTAAGCAGCTGAACTGGTCAGTAGGCCAAAGAATCTAAATTACAGTTGATAACAATAGAACAGGTCAAGATCAGATTGGCATTAGTGTTATCTTGCAGCTTCAGTTAATTAAGAAATCTTGACTGAAGGGTTTCCCCAAAATACAATAAGCAGAAAAGACACATTGTAATCATTACCTTCAAGAAGACTGCATATCTAGCAAGAATTAAGTGGATATTTTTATCTTCTTGTGTTTTAAACTTTAATATTCTCCTTATCTTAAAAATGTAACATTAAATATGTTATAAATAGTATGAAAGTATTTATAAAAACATCCTCATGAGAGGGAACTATGTATGCTGTAATGGAACTATTTTTACAACACTCACTTCACACAATTGGATTAAAACTTTAAATTTTAATATATAAATTTATATATTAAATTTATACAAAATATACACAAATATATACAAAGTAAATATATACAAAACAGTTAAGATTGTTCAAAATTCTTTTTGGTGTACCAGGAAAATTTGCCCAATGTGATTTGAAATTAACTGAAATGACAAATTATTTGTCTCTGTTCATCAAAATCAGTCTATTGTAGATTAAGTCAAGGTGAGCCCCTCAAAGTGAACATTGTGATTCTAAGATGATGTGACTCTACGTTTATTTCAACTTTAAGTAGTATTCCAAAACAAAATTTTAAAATCACTCATGTAATTGAAAACATTTGTAAGAGGTCTCTAATAGAGATGAGTAGGTTTGTTAAATAAGAATGGTATAAGTTTTAACAGTTTTCTAATGGAGAACTGTATGACCCACAGAAAAATTCCATTTTGTTTTCTCATTTTTTTTCAAAACTGGAAAAAAAAAACCCCTGTTCTCTGGGGAATTCAGGATGGTAGGCCTGGGGGAGGCGGCATTCTGGCTGGCCAGGTACCCAGTTTCTAACTCCCCCCTCTTCTCAGCAGCCATTTACCTGACACAGTGACTGCCCAACATAAAACAGCTCTCAGCGGGGCTGGTGAGAGCAGCACACCTAAAGTACCACACACAGGAGCCCTGGAGAGAAAGGTCCCTTATTAGGAAGCAGTAGGGGAGAGGCTGAGTTTGATACACTTTAGAGACTAACACAGAGACCAGGAACTGGGAGGTCTTTGACTGAGATAAGGAGATAAGACCAGGCACTTACATCACAGGAGCAAGGCCAAAAAGAGATCCCTGAGGTGCAGTCAACTTTTGGGGACCGGTGGGTGCCACACCCCACTTCCAGGTGCCCTCCACCCAGGACCAGCCCTTCCTCCCTCGTTACCTTCACCATCTTGAGGGCAGAGATACCAGCTAACAACAGAGGATCCTGCCTATTGGATGAGAAGGGAAGCAGGAAAGATACTGATCTCCAACCAAAGCAATCCTTGTTTCTTCCTTCGAGATTTTTTTTCTTCTTCTCTATTTTCCTGCCCTCACATCCTCAACATATGTGAAACCAAGTACTTTGTATGAATTGGGATTTTGAAGACTGAGATAACTGAAGAATATATTACATTTGTGTTGTATATTCTTTTTTTTCTTTTTTCTCCAATTTTTACTATTTTAACATTTTTAATTTTTCTTAATATGTTGTTGTATATACCCTACTGTCTTGTCACTTGTCTACTCAAAATTAATTTATCTCTTTTCTCTTGTTACTAACCTTCTTCTTTAGATTTCTCTTTTACACTCCTAAGATATAATAACTCTATATACTCATCTCATATCTCCTCAGCATATCTTCCTACACTCCATCCCTGGTTCTTTGTCCACTATTAGAAATTGCAAGCCCTTTTACTGCCAATGTCTTGGGGGGCACCAGAATCAGGAGGCACCACAGCTTTGTAGGTTCAAACAGCAATTCTTTATTCCCGCTCTCACACCGCCTCCACACAGGTCCAGGGGCAATCGCGTTCTGCCGTCTCCCGCACAATTCACCTACTCAGGCTATCTCCAAATCCCATTTTAATCTCACGAGAACTCAGAGAACTCAACGGGAACAAGCAGCAGGAACACCCTAATCCCAGCAATAATCTTCAACCTCCAACTTCCCTAAAACCCATTATCTTAAACTGGCAATGCCTTAAACTCAAGGAGCCGGTTACTTCCTCAAACCTGATCAGCTCTAAACCCGGATCCACCTTGGTCCTTGAGCAAGGTCACCTTATTAAAGCATGCATGCAATGTCCCATCGAATGTCCTCTAAGCAGCATGGGGTACGCTTGGCAAGGAAATTTTGATGTGTCATTCCTACTTGGTAATGGCCCTCAGCATTTTACAAACCTATGGATTTTATTGTAGATAATAATTGAATTCACCATTTCTGTACATTGTGAACAAACTCTAAACATCTATTAGCAACTATTTGTTTTTCAGTGTTTTTTTTTTTTTGTCTATATTGAATCTATTAACATTGTCCTACCACTCAAAGGAGAGGTATTGGAACCATACAGAGGCACTACAAGCCTATAGTGTAAAAACAATAGTACCTCAGACCCACAGTACTAGAAGGGAAGACACATGAGCAACAGAAAAAGACAAGGGAAGAAAGCGCTCCAAACAATTTAAGGTACCAGATTATTAGAATCCATGGCTAGTACAGCAGAAGAAATGACAGAGAAGGATTTCAGGATGTACATAATTAAAATGTTCTGTGAATTAAAGGATGATATAAGAGAGCAAATATAGACAGCAAAAGATCCTTTTGACAAAGAGCTACACAAACAAATGCAGTAGACAATAGATTAATTCAATCGGGAGATAGAGTTTCTAAAGAAAACTAAACAGAAATCCTTGAAATGAAAGAAACAATGAGCCAAATTAAAAGCTCAAATGAAAGCATCACCAAAAGATTAGACCATTAGAAGACAGGACCTCAGACCCTGAAGACAAAATGTATAATCTTGAAGACCACACAGTGAAAATGATAAGAAACCATGAGCAGAACATTCAGGAAATATGGGATAGCATAAAAAGATGAAATTTAAGAGTTATTGGGATAGAGGAAGGCATAGAGTTCCAAAACAAAGAAATGAAAAATCTATTCAATGAAATAACATCACAAAATTTTCCAAACATGAAAAATGAAGAGGAAAATCAAATTCAGGAGGCTTACAGATACTCAATGTACAAAATCACAACAAATCCACACCAAGTCATGTTCTAATAAAAATGCCTAATATACAGACTAAAGAGAGAATTTTAAAATCCAGGAGAGAAAGGAATCTGATTATATATAGGGAGAAAACAATTAGGATCTCTGCAGATTTTTCAGCCCAGATCCTGAAAGCTAAAAGATCCTGGAAAAACATATATCAAGTTCTGAAAGAAAATGGATCTCAACCAAGAATTTTGTATCAGCAAAATTAAGCTTTACATTTGATAATGAAATAAAAACCTTTGTGATTAAAAAAAGTTAAAAGAATTTACACCTAGAAAACCTGCACTACAGATCATCTTGGCAAAATACTCTATGAAGAGGAAATTAAAAACAACAATGAAAATCAGCAAAGGGAAGTATTAGATAAGGAAAAGTTAATCAAAGGAGAAATTAAGTCAAGTTAAAGAACAGAAAGGCTGAGAATGTAAATTATGTCTCAATAATAACCCTGAATGTTAATGGTCTCAACTCACCAGTCAAAAGACATAGGATAAGTGATTGGATTAAAAAAATACCCAACAATATGCTGCCTCCAAGAGACTCATCTCATAGGAAAAGACGTCCACAGACTGAAGGTGAAAGGTTGGGAAAAATTTTACCACTCACATGGACTGCGGAAGGAAGCTGGGGTTTCCAACCTTATATCAAATAAAGTAGACTTTAAGCTACAGTTAATAAAAAGGGATAGAAGGACATTTTAATACTGTTCAAAGGAACTATACACCACCAATCCATAATAATTATAAATATATGCCCCAAACAATGGAGCATCTATGTTCATCAAACAAACTTTTCTCAAGTTCAAGAGTCAAATTGACCACAAAGCAATAATTCAGAGTGACATTAACAGATCTCTTACAGCACTGGATAGATCTTCCCAACAAAAGCTGAACAAAGAAACTATAGAATTCAATAATATAATCAATAACTTAGACTTAACTGACGTATATAGGATATTTTATCCCTCAATGAATGAAAACACTTTCTTCTCAGAAGCACATGAATCTTTCTCTAAAATAGACAATATATTATGCCACAAAGCAACTCTTAACAAATACAAAAAAGTAGAGATACTATGCTGCATTCTATCAGATCACAATGGAATAAAAATAGAGATCAATAATAAAATAAAAAATAAAAGCTTCTCCAAAACCTAGAGATTTAATAATATGCTACTGAGTGAACAATGGGTTACAAAAAAATCAAGAAGGAGATTAAAAAATTCTTAGAGGTAAATGAGAACATTGATACAACATATTAAAATCTCTGGAGGGCTGGGGATGTGGCTCAAGTGGTTGCGCGCTCGCCTGGCATGCGTGCGGCCAGGGTTCGATCCTCAGCACCACGTACCAACAAAGATGTTGTGTCCGCCGAGAACTAAAAAATAAATATTAAAAACAAAAACAAAAACAAAAAAAACTAAAATCTCTGGGACACTAAGAAGGCAGTACTAAGAGGAAAGTTCATTGCATGGAGTTCATTCCTTCAACAAAGAAAAAGTCAACAAATAAATGACCTAACATTACATCTCAAAATCCTGGAAAAAAAGAACAAATCAACTCACAAAGCAGAAGACAGGGAATAATTAAAATCAGAGCTGAAATCAATGAAATTGAAACAAACAAACAAACAAAAATTTAAAAATTTGACAAAACAAAATTTTGATTCTTCTAAAAAATAAATAAAATTGACAAATCCTTTGCCATGCTAATGAAGAGAAGGAGAGAGAAAACTCAAATCACTAACATTCATGATGAAAAAGGATATATCACAACAGACACTACAGAAATAGAAAAGATAATTAGAAATTATTTTGAAAACTTGTATTCCAATAAAATAGAGAATATCAACAGTATTGATAAATTTCCAGAGTCATATGATTTGCCCAAATTGTCAGGATGATCTACACAATTTAAACAGATAAATTTCAAGCAATGGATAGAAGATGCCAACAGAAGCCTACCAACCAAGAAAAACCCAGGATCAGATGGATACACAGCTGAGTTCTACAAGACCTATAAGGAGAACTAATACCAATACTCTTCAAATTATTTTGTGAAATAGAAAAAAGAGGAAACACAAACTCATTGTATGAGGACACTATCACCTTGATTTCAAAACCAGGCAAAAACACATCAAAGAAAGAAAACTTCAGACAAATATGTCTAATGAACATAGATGTAAAAATTCTCAATAAAATTATGACAACTTGAATAAAAAACCTTATCCAAAAGACAGTGAACCACAATCAAGTGGGTTCATCCCAGGGAAGCAAGGTTGGTTCAACATGCGGAAATCAATAAATGTAATATATGATTATATGATTCTTATCTTAAATTAGTAGATTTAAGATAAGAACCATATGATCATCTCAATAGATGCAGAAAAAACATTCAACAAAATATAGTCCCACTTTATGTTCAAAACACTAGAAAAACTAGGGATAACAGGAACATATCTCAACATCATAAAAACTATCTATGCTAAGCCCCAGGACAACATCATTCTAAATAGAAAAACATTGAAAGCATTCCCTCCCAAAACTGGAAAAAACAGGAATTCCAGCTTTCACCACTTGTATTTAACATAGTTCTTGAAGCACTGGCCAAAGTAATTAGACAGATGAAAGTAATTAAAGGGATACCCATAGCAAAAGAAGAACTCAAATTAGAACAATTTACCAATGTTATGATTTTATACCTTGAAAACCCAAAAACTTTCACCAGAAAACTTCTAAAAGTAGAGGATGAATTCAGCAAAGTAGCAGTATAAAAACACAACACCCATAAATCAAAGGCATTTCTTTATATAGGACAAATCCTCTGAAAGGGAAATTAGGAAAACTACCCCATTTACAATAGCCTTAAAAAATATTTGGGAATCAAACTAACAAAAGAGGTGAAAGACTTTTACAACAAAAACTACAGAATGCTAAACAAAGAAATTTAAAAAGATGTTATAAGATGGAAAGATCTCACTTTTTCTTGGAGAGACAGAATTAATATTGTCAAAATGATCATGCTACCAAAAGTATTATACAGATTTAATGCAATTCTGATCAAAACCCCAATGACATTCCTCATAGAAATAGAAAAGGCAGACATGAAAATCATCTGGAAAAATAAGAGACCAAGAATAGCTAAAGCAATCTATAGCAAGAAGAGCTATAGATTTATAGCTAAGTTTCAGACCTTAAACTATACTACAGAGCAATAGTAACAAAAGCAGCATGATATTATTGGCACCAAAATTTACTGCTACACTCACGGTACAGAATAGATAGAGACTAACCCACAAAATTACACTTGTCTTCTATTAGACAAAGGCACCAAAAACATACATTGGAGAAAAGATAACCTCTTCAACAAATGGTGCTGAGAAAACTGGAAATCCATATGCAACAAAATTAAATTAAACCCCTATCTTTCACCATGCACAACATTCAACTCAAAGTGGATCTAGGATCTAGGAATTAAACCAGAGACACTGTGTCTATTAATAGAAAAAGTAGGCTCAAATCTCCATCATACAGAATTAGGCCCCAACTTCCTTAATAAGACCTATAGTAAAAGAATTAAAATCAAGAATCTATAAATGGGATGGATTCAAACTAAAAATCTTCTTCTCAGCAAAAGAAACAATTGGTGAGGTAAATAGAAAGCTTACATCTTGGGGGCAAGTTTTTATCACTTGCACATCAGATAGCCCTAATCTCTAGGGTATATGAAAAACTCAAAAAAGCTAAACACCAAAAAACCAAATAGCCCAATCAATAATTGGGCCAAGGAACTGAACAGACACTTCTCAGAAGAAGATGTACAATCAATCAAGAAACATGAAAAAATGCTCAACATCTCTAGCAATTAGAGAAATGCACATTAATACTACTCGAAGATTTTATCTCACCCCAGTCAGTAGGAAGTTATTAGGAACACAAACAACAATAAGTGTTGGCGAGGATGTGGGGAAAAAGCATACTGGTGGAACTGCAAATTGGTGCAGCCAATATGGAAAGCAGTATGGAGATTCCTTGGAAAGCTGGGAATGGAAACACCATTTGACCGAGCTATATTGACCTCTCCACGGTTTATATCCAAAGTACTTAAAAACAGCGTACTACAGGGACACAACCACATCAAGGTTTAGAGCAGCACAATTCACAATAGCTAAACTGTAGAACCAACCTAGATACCCTTCAGTAGATAAATGGATAAAGAAAATGTGTTGTATATACAAATTACTCAGTAATAAAAAGAGAATAAAATCATGACATTTGCAGGTAAATAAATGGATGGAGTTGGAGAATATAATGCTAAGTGAAGTTAGACAATCCCAAAAAGCCAAATGCTGAATATCTTCTCTGATATAAGGAGACTGATTCATAGTGGGGTTGGGAGGGGGAGTATGGTAGGATTAGACAAACTCTAGATAGGGCAAAGAAGTGGGATGTAAAGGGAGGGGGAATGGGGTAAAAAAGAAGGTGGAATGAGATGGATATTATTACCCTAAGAACATGTATGAAGACATGAATTGTGTGAATATACTTTGTATACAACCAGAGATATGAAAGTTGTGTTCTATATGTGTGATATAAATTGTAATGCATTCTGTTGTCATATATAACAAATTAGAATAAAAACTAAACTAAAAATATCCATTTTCTTTTAATCCCAATTTCTTTTCTTTTACTCTTTTAACAAAAATTGAGATTCAACTATATATTTTTCTTTACTTTGATTCTGAAATATTATAGATTTACAGAATGTTGCATGAACATATTATCCAGCTTCCTCAATGATGACACCTCAGGTCATTATAACAGAAATATAAAAACCAGAAAATATATATTGTAAAACAACTTTCCCTCTTCATTTATCATTTAAAACATGCTTTGAAGTATGTATGCATTGTAGAATGACAAAATTTAGCCTATTAATATGTGCATTACCTCATAGAGTTATCATTTTTGTGGTGAGTATCTATAGCCCATCTTAGTGTTTTTCAAAAAATGAATATTAACTATAGTCCCCATGTTTTAAAATTGATTTCTAACTGAAATTTTTACCCTTTGACAAACATCTCTCTGACTCCTTACTGTACCCCAGGCTCTAATAACCGTGATTCTACTCTTTATTTATATAGGACCAACTACTTAGATTACACATGTAAATGAGTACATGAGGAATTTGTTCTTTTTGTGCCTGGCTTATTCCACTTAACATGATGTTCTTCAGGTTAATAATACTGTCACAAGTGATAGAATTCTCTTTATTTTCATGACTGCATAGTATTGTTTTCTATTATTTATCATATTCATATATTTATATCATATATATCATAAAATGTATATGTGTTTGTATATATATATATATATATATATATATATATATATATATATGTATATCAGAAAATGTGTACTTTTCCCCCACATCCCTGCCAGAAGTCTTTATAATTGCCATTCTGACTACAGTAAGATGAGATCTCAGTGTAGTCTTGACTTTCACTTCCACTTCTTTAATTGATAGAGATGTTGAATACTTTTTTCATATATATTTTTGGCTACCTGTGCTTATTCTTTTGAAAGATGTATGTTTAGCTCTTTTGTCCATTTATTGATTGGGTGGTGTGTGTGTGTGTGTGTGTGTGTGTGTGTGTGTGTGTGTGTGTGTGTGTTAACCTTTTTGTATTCTTTATGTGTTATGGATAATAATCTCCTGTCAGATAAGTAGTGGTCAAAGACTCCCCCCACCATACTTCAGGCTCTCTGTTCACATTCTTTATCATTTCCTTTGCTTCAGAAACTTTTTAATTTGGTGCTATCAAACTTATTGATTCTTGGTTTTATTTCTTGAACTTTGGGTTCTTGTTAAAAAAGTCAGTGCCTGCAGTTTCCTTTAGTTGTTGTAATGTTTTTGTTCTAATTCATAAGTTTTTAATCCACCTTAAGTTGACTTTTGTTCAGAGTGAGATAGAGATCTACTTTCATTCTTTTACATATGGATATCCAGTATTCCCAGCACTATTTGTTAAAGAGGCTGAATTTTCTCTCACATCAATTTTTGGCACTTTTCAAGTATCAGATGACATGTAACTGTGTGCATTTCTCTCTGTGTTTTCTATTTTTTCCCTTTGTTCTTCATGCCTATATTGATTGTCAATACTATGCTATTTTTATAATTATAGCTCTGTAGTATAATTTGAGATCAGGTATTGTGATGCTACCAGAATCACTCTTTTTGCTTATGATTTCTTTGGATATTCTGCATCCTTATTTTTACAAATGAATTTTAGGACTCTTTTTATTTTTTTTCTAGTTCTATTAAGAATGTCGTTGGTATTATGATGGGAATTTCATTTGATCTGTATAACACTTTGGTAATATGATTATTTTAAAAATATTAATTGTGCCTATCCAAAATCATGGGAGGTCCTTAAATTTCTAAGGTCTTCTTCAATTTCTTTCTTTAGTGTTGTAGAATTTTCATTGTAGAGATCTTTAATCTCCTTGGTTATATTAATTTCCATGGTGTGTTTTTTTGATGTTATTTTGAGGGGGGATAGTTTTTCTGTATAGGAAAGCACATAATTTTATACTGCTACTTTGCTGAATTCATTTATCAGCTCAGGAAAGTTCTGGTGGATTTACTTTGGTGGGGGGACACTTCTATATATAGGATCAAATCATCAGCAAACAGAAATAGTTTGACTTAGGTATTTCCTACTTGTGCTCCTTTAATTTCCTTCTCTTGCCTGAATGCATTAGAGTTTCAAGAACGAAATTGCATAGAAGTGGCAAAAGTGGACATCCTTGTCTTTTTCTTGATTGTAGAGGAAATGCTTTCAGTGTTTCTTCATTCAGCATGATGTAGAGTTTGGTTTGCCATATATAGCTTTCATAATGTTGAGGTAGTTTTCATCTATCCTTACTTTTTCCAGCATTTTTGACATAAATGGATATGGATTTTTATCAAGAATCTTTTCTGCATCTATTTAGATGCTCATATGATTCTTGCCCTTAATTTTATTTATGTGCTGAATTACATTTATTGATTGGCATATATTGAACCAATCTTTCATTCCTGGGATTAATCACATTTGATCATGGTGTACTACCTTCTTGATGTATTTTTTAATGTGGTTTGATGTTATTTTATTGATAACTTTTGTGTCAATGTTAATCTGGGATATTGATCTGCAGTTTTCTTTCCTTGATATGTCTTTGCCTGGTTTTAGTATCAGGGTTATAATGGCTTTATAGAATGTATTAAGAAGTATTCTCTTCCTTTCAATTTCATGGAGTAATTTGATAAAGACTGGTATTTGATCTTTAAAGTCTAGTAGAACTCAGCTGAAAAATCCATCTCTTCTTGGACTTTTCTTTGTTGGAAGGTTTGTATTATGGCTTCAATTTTGTTACTTGCTATGGATCTAGGTTTCCTGTATTTTCCTGTGTTACGTGGGGGGGTGGTCATATATGTCTAGAAATTTGTCAATGTCTTCTAGAATTTCGGGGTTTTTTTTCTTTCAGTGTAAATCATTAGTTTCTAATGATTCTTTGGATTTTAGTAAGTGTCTATGGTGATATAGACTGCATCATGTCTAATTTTGTTATTTGTGTCCTCTTCTTCCTTTTTTTGATAAGAGTTTATCAAAATTGTATAGCTTTTCAAAGAAAATTTTTGTTGTACTGATCATTTGTATTTTTTAATCCTCAATTTTATTTCAGCTCTGATCTTAATTATTTCCTTTTTTTATAAAAAATAATGTTGACATTATTTTATTCTTTCTTTTCTAAGACCTTGATGTGTAGATTAGAATATTTATTTGGGTTTTTAAAATTTTTTCATAGAGACAGTGATGCTATAAATTTATCTATAATAACTGCTTTCATACATGTTCCATTTTGATATATTGTATCTCTCTTCTCTTTTGTTTCTAAGAATTCCTTAATTTGTTCTCTTATTTATTTTATGATAACTTCCTCATTTAAAAGAGTGTCATTTGATTTCCGTGTGCTTAAATGTTTTGTATTATTTGTCTTGTTGCTTTCCACTTTTATTCCATTATAATCTGATAAAATACATGAGATTTTATATTTTGGTATTTTTCTTAGTCTTACATTGTGACCTAGAATATGTTCTATTTTGGAAAAGTTTCCATGAGATACTGAGAAGGAAGTGTACTCAGCTCTGTTTTGGGTGAAATATTCTGTAGATGTCTGTTAAGTCTATTTGATGAATAGCATTATTTAGGTCAGAAACATATGTATTGATTTTATGTTTGCATGAAGTGTCTATTGGTGATAGGGATGTGTTGAAATCACTCAAGGTTATTGTGGTGAGTTATATCTGGAATTTAATGTAAAGAAATATTTTATTATATAATTAGGTGCACTGACAGTTGGTTCATAAATATTTCCTATCATTATATATTCTTGTTGGATTGTTTCCTTTCCCAGTGTGTAGTAGCCTTCTTTATCCTTTCTTAATTTTTGCTTGAAGTCTGCTTTGTCAGATATGAAAAGAGCTACTAATGCTCGTTTACAGATTCCATGTGCATGGAATAATTTTTTCTATTCTTTTACTTTCAGACAATTAATGTCTTTGCCTATGAGATGAGTCTATTGCCAACAGCACACAGTTAAATCTTGTTTTTTAATCCCTTTTTAAAAAATCCCAATCTATGCTTTTTAATAGGGAAGCAGAAACCATTTACCCTCAGTTTAATCATGAATAGATGTCCATTATCTCCTGTTAGTTTGGTTTGTTTGTTATGTTTAATTTAATCTTGATTTTCATTTAGTTACTTGTTCTTTCTAGTGTGCTTCACCTATGTGTGTCTTGCGGGTTTATATTTGAATTCTTTTGTGTGCAGTAAATATTCTTTGTATTATGGTATGGTGTTAATAAAATTCTTTTAGTTTATCCTTATCATGGAATATTTTTATTTCTTCATCAATTCTGAAAAAATAGCATTTAGGTTTATAGCAATATAGGATGGCAATTGTTTTATTTTAGGGCTGGAATAGTTCATTTCAGACTTTTCTTGATTTTAGGGTCTGTATTGGGAAATCAGAAGTGAACCATATTTTTTTGCCTCTAAATGTGAACTGACATTTAAAACTAGATTTTAATATTCTTCTTATTTTTCTTTTTATTAAAATATTTATTCTTTAGTTGTAGTTAAACACAAAACCTTTATTTTACTTATTTATTTTTATGTGGTGTTGAGGACCTAACCCAGTGCCTCACACAAGCACTCTACCACTGAGACACAACCCCAGCCCTCTTTTCTTATTTTCTATGTTGGTCATTTTGATGGTATTATGTTTTGGAGAGATTCTTTTTTTTTTTGATATTGTCTATTTGGGTTCTCTATGCATCCTATATATGGAAGTCAATCTCATTTCTAAGGTGAGGAAAAATGTCTGCTACTATCTCATTTAAAATGTTCTGAATGCCTTCATTCTGTAGTTCCATGTTTTATTCTGTCCAAATGGCTTACAGTTTTGTTCTTTTGATGTCCCAACATTCTAGCATGTTCTGATTATGGATTTTTTTTCTTTATTGCATACTGAGTATTCAAGTCACATACCTTGTCTTCAATGCCGAAAAGTCCTGTCCTCAAGGCATGAAGTTCTATTTTGTATACAATTCTATTCTGTTGGTGATGCTTTCAAGTAAAATTTTAATTTGATTTTTGTGTCTTTCATTTCCAGAAATTCTGATTACATTTTTTTCAATTTCTCCATTTCTTTATTTACATGGTCCTTCATTTCCTATATTTGCTTTCTTATTTTGTTTCTTAGATTTTCTTTTACTGCATTGAACATATTAACAATCATTTTTATAGTGTTCTCAGAAATTTAATCCACTTTCATATTTGTGTGTTCCTTTGTTGGGGGATTGTGAATTTTGGGGGGGGGGAGATTTTTTTCTTTTGTTTTTTTCCTCATGTTTTCAGAGGTTTTTGACTTGCACATCAATTGAGATAGATTTCCCTTTTTCTTTTATATGGATGTCTTTTTGTGTATAGTTATCTTTTTTTTTTTTTTTTTGTTCTGGGACTTCTCTTTGTTTTTGATGTATGAGCAATTGGCCAGGAGTATGACCCAAGATCCCTCTTGTTTTCCCTACTTGGGGTCTGCTTGGTGGTTTGAGGTGTTAGCCTCCCCTATTTTATGTGTTGAAGTATTATTGATACTTGAGTGGGGCTAGATCATGTGTGAAATGAGATTTGCTGTTACTTGACCGAGTTGTGAGTATTTCTCAGTATCAGGATTTCTACCTTGAACTTTTAGTGCCTCAATCACTTACCAGACCCTTTTAGTAAAAGGAGGAAGAAAGAATAGCAATAATGTTAGCAACATATGTATAGCCTTTACATAAATGTGCAAAGTCTACTTTGACACCTCTAACACCAACTACCACCTGAATAGCATTTAACATCACCACCACCAACAAACACCATGAAATACCTCAGACATTAAAGAGTGTCTATTATGTCATCCACTGTATTAGTAATCACATCAAAATTAATGGGGGTAGAAATGACCTAAAGTATAATTCTATCTCAGAGTAGAATTAGTGTTCCTTAAGTGAAAAGAAAATATAAAAAGAAGGCAAGAGAAAATTGAAATATTTAGAAAGGAAACAAATTAAATGCAGGGGATACATAGCAGATGATGGCTTAAATATGGAGGAGTAAAAAATAGTTAAAAGTAATAAGGTGAAGAAAAAGAAAAGTAGGGAGTTGGAAAACTTCAGTAGTGTGGGAAGAGATTAAAGAAGTGGTAATAAGAGGAATAAAAATCTAGGTACAAACAAATGTAAGCCCTGTAAATTTTTACCCTACCTAAATAAAATCAAATCTAAAGAGTGAATGGGTAAAGAAGAGAGCAATTAAAATGATAGAAAAAGTATATACATACATGTGCGTGTACACTACACACACATACATATTTTCAAAACTATCTGAACACTGAGAACACACACAAATCATGCAGAATAGAAAAGAAAGTTTAAAAAGAAATAAAATAAAAATTTAAATTAATAAAAAA
Organism: Ictidomys tridecemlineatus; assembly: GCF_052094955.1. Classification (NCBI taxonomy): domain Eukaryota; kingdom Metazoa; phylum Chordata; class Mammalia; order Rodentia; family Sciuridae; genus Ictidomys; species Ictidomys tridecemlineatus. Next base: position 171,421,195 of record NC_135478.1, read on the forward strand.
AAGAGGAAAGGTGAGAGAATAGGGAAAAAATTCTTAATGAGAAGTATAGGGGTTTTTTCCACAGAGGTGTTCAAAACCGTTTGCAAAGATGGATATCCATTGTTGATGTTGTATAATTTTTATATTTATTTTGGGGCTCTGTAACCTTTGGTTCAAGGTATGGGGGTCTTTAAGTCCCAAGTTCTTTTGTTTCTCACCAATTTGTCTGCAACTGTGGCAAGGAGCTGAAGTTGGTTCTAGCACCATTCAGCTTCCCTTCTCCCAGTATAGAATGGGGTAGACTGGGGAGTGCTAAAACTTTACTAGGATATACCTGTAGTGAAGCTGAAGCAGTTTTAAATTAGAAGTTCCAGTAGCTGGGTTTGGTGCTGACTGACTTTCTGGACTATGTCCGTCGGCACTTGAGATTTGATCTACATCCCTAGTTGTTGGAGGTGGTACCAATCTCTTCTGAATGTCTGGGTTTCAGAGGACTCCTATAAATATCACTCTTAGGGTGAGGCATCCAAACTTTGACAGGCATCACACATTCTACCTCAAGGGATGTGAATTACCCGGATCAGACTTCTTAGAGTATAGATGCCTGTCTGACAGGTTACTGACATCATCCCAGAGCTGGTATGGAATGCCAGCACCACAAAAGGCTCTCCTCTGTATCCCTGTATTGCCCTAGGCACAGTGTTTTCTGTTGTTTCAATCATGCTCGTCCCAGCACACTCTGACCCAACAATAGGTATATGTTTGGTTAGGCTGGCAGCTTCTGTGTGAATTTCCAATCTACAGCCTCTGCTCATTGCTGCATGGCCATCAAAAATGCTTCCTGCTGCTGCTGCTGCAGCAGCTCAGATTCCCACTAGACTATCTGCCCATTGGTCAAGTGATTTTTAATCACTTTGCACTCAATAACTTCCCCCCACTATCTCTGGGTCAGTTAAAACAACCTCCTTCTCTAGTCCACAGGATCTCCCCAGGTCAGTTTTACACACCACACTTTCTCTGCCTATGCTTCCTCTCCTCACAGTAGTGGACTACCAGCGCTTAGCCACTGACTGCTGCTAAGACAGGTGCAATACTAAGACAAGTGCAATTCTAACATAGTTTTTTTTTCAATATTTTTTTTAGTTGTTGATAGACCTTTATTTTATTTATTTATATGAAATGCTGAGAATCAAACCCAATGCCTCACACATGCCAGGCAAGTGCTCTACCACTAAGCCCCAGCCCCAGCCCCTCTAACATCCTATTTCTTGTATTATGTACAAAGTTTCTGACTTTGTGTATCTCTGATTATTTTGCTGTCCAATGTTGAGTTCCAGTGATTTCCCTTAGTAACACACCTTGTTGAATAGCAGTTTTAGTCTTCATGCTTTTTAAATGTTGAGCTAAGAAACTGCAGAGGAGAGCACACTTCCTCTAATTTGCCCTCTTCCTTTTTTTTTAGTGTGGTTTTAATTGGCATTTTCCAAATAATTATTGATGATGTTCATATTTTTTCATATGTTTGTGGTCATTTGTAAATTTTCTTTTGAAAAATGTCAATTCAGGACTTTTTCCTATTTTTTAATTGGGTATTTTCTTGCCAATGAATTATTTAGGTTCTTCCTATATTATGACTAATAACCCTTACTATGCAGTTTATAAATTAAAAATGCCTATTGCAGCAGAATGTTTTTATTATTACACTTACTGTAGTGAATAAAATAACTACACATTCTGTCTAATAGTAAGACTGTGGATTGAGAAAATAAAATTGCAGTACTTACAATCAACCTAAGAGCATCTAGTGCCTCAGGCATATTGTTATACCATTGTTACTTCACCAGAATACCTAAATTTAAATATTTTTTAAGTTATAAGAATTAATTCAATTTAACTTTTCTTTCATTTAATAATTAGAACTCTTCACATTGTGCTATTCTCTTATTTTTGTTGCATATTTAGGCAAAATATGAAGGCAACTTCCTTTAATTTTTACTTAATATACATTTTAATTAAGTTATATGGAATTCTAATATATATTATAATGTTATTTTTATGGAATATAATTAAAATTCTATCCTAGAGAATTTGAATTTCTATCAATTATCAATATTCTGTTTATATGTCTTATTGGGCTTCATTTACTGATGGTTAAATCTTTAACTTGAGAATTACAAAGATAAATATTAATTCAAAAATCTATCAGAAAGTAAAAATCATTTAAATTTCTTTATTTGCCATCTATTACTTAATTGATTAACAGTAGGATGCCTATTTAATTATCAGGAAAATGGTAATGCTTTTGAAATCTTAACTGTATCATAAGTGATCTCATGAACACAAAATTTGTCCTGCAAGTACTATACTTCACAGCCTTGTACTAGTTAGACATCTCCATTTATGTAGCTGATTCAATTTTCTTCCCGTTTTTTCCTTCACTTTTTGAAGGAAAATTGCATTTCTTCAAGTGAGATTAGATCTTTTCATAAAGTCCAATTAGATTAGCTGAACCAGTAAATTAATCAAGAAATTAAAATTAATAACTGCACCTAGGCACTAACTGGGTTCATAAATGACTGATATATATTAATCTGCATTGTTTTTGTGACTCAGTTTTGAGAAATCCCAGGAAATTCAAGAAAACTAGTTTGGATTGTTGAAAGGGTTGGGAATAAATAAAGAAACCAGAGTTCTAATCCGCATTAGATTTACACGGGGATTGATCTGATGAAGCTAGGCACTAAAGTGTTTGAGAGCAGAACGCTAAATCCACCAGATGTCAGTATGACAAACCAAATTGAGGGAAACAGAGAGTCTGTCACAGAAAGGAGACTAGGGCCCTCAGCAAATTGGATTTAGGAGGAATGAGGGGTCTGGCTAAAAAACTATTTGAGCAAATGGCTGTAAATAGTGTGTGGGAAGCAAGGTCTAAAGCCTAAGTTCCTCAATGTGAGCCTCAAGGCTAAAGTTACTACAGAAACATTAAGCTTGCAAAGAACAATTTTTTAACAGATCCTACAGACAAGTGAGGAATAATTTCAGTTGAGCCTCATATGGCTCAGGATCTGCTCTAGATATAAGAGCATGGAATTGACATGAGCTTCTTTTTGGAGATTAAAGGAGATTAGCCTTTAAAGATGGATAATTTCCTAGAATAGAGTATCACTTTCTTAAAATCCAAAGCTACTTCTTTTATGCTCTCATTAATCTTAAGGAGTAAACCGATTCCACTTACATTGTAATGTTTACTTGAAAACTATATCCCTCTATTTTTTAAGTGTTCTTTCATACAGCACTTATTAAATATTTGCTAAGTTCATACCTCTAAATTATTGTGTCCTTTTCTATATGTATCATTATCTACCTTCATCATTCTAAGAATCTTAATGTGTTCTGTTTCGATAAGTTCTTTGTAACATTAAAATGTTGTGACTTAAAGGTAAGTCACTCTGGAAAACTAAAACTGCTTGGGGAGTTTTGTCCATTTCTGTCTACAAATTTTATGAAAGGCTGATGTTATGGCTGTGAAATGGACTCATGAAACCCTTGGCTCAGAGTTTATCACATGTCCTACAGGCAGCTGCCAGGAGGTACCCATAAAAATAAAGAATTCCCAAGGTATATGTAGTAGCACATTCTCAAATTTTGATCCAAAAGTTAAAGAGAAATTACTGTAAATTATTATCTACGGCCTGTCATGTTACAGAATGAACTTGAAAGTTCTGCCTAAAAAGAACAATCGTAAAAATTCCTTACATGATTTCTTGGGTCGTGTCTTGGGACCTCTATTGTCATCTAGTTGTATATGTTATGATTGTTATTTAGGTTTCATTTAAACTGTGAGAAACATTTATGGCTAAAACTATTGTTGAGGAACAATGTAAATATCTAGCAGGAAAAAGTAAACTTGTGTGATTTTCGTCATGGTTGCTTCTCTGTCGTTCTTTTTTTTGATGACTTTTTAAGAAGTTAATTTCCCTATATACTCACATATATTTACACACTGTTATTACAGTGTGATACAATAATGTCATGTACTATAACCTGGTTAGACCAGCAAAGTGTGTGAAATGAACTTTTTAATTCATTGCCCCTTTGAAACCATAGCTTCTAATTTGATCTGTTTACCTCTTTTCAGAAGGTTCAGTCTTATTTCAAACTCTTGCAATATTAATACGTCTAACTAGAGAAATATTAAGGAACCCTAGGTAAATAAGTCAGCAAATTAGTTTAAAAATTTATTGTTCTCCTACCTGACATTTATTTAATTAGAATTTTAAAACTGGATTTATTTTCTTTTGGTGTGTGATTTCAGCAGGCATGAAGTATAGCTCATCTTTTCTCAAACTTAAAAATTCACTTGAAATACATAAAAATTGGAAAAAACCGAGTCTGTCTCTACTTGAATATAATATGGTCTCAGATACAGAAAACCCTAATTAATTCACTACTACTCGGGGAACTAATAAAAGAGTTTACTAGAGTATTAGGGTAAAAATATATGGTATACAAAACTTGATTGCATTTTATATATTGATAGTTCAAAAGTGAAATTTAAAAAAATTCCATTCACAATATCAACAGAGAGAATAAATTACTTTAGAATAAACTAAAGAAGCATGAGCATTATTTAAGGAAATTTAAAGATGATCAAGGACATTCCACGTTCATGGATTGCAATCCTGATCAAAATCCCAGCTTGTCTTTTTACACAAATTGAGAAACTAACCATAATATTCATATGGAAATTCATTTGACTTCAGAAAAACCAAAACAAAACTTACACAAAGCTTAGAATAATCGAGACAGCATGGACAGACATTAGAATAGACACATATTATGTTGTTTCAACTGAATATCCTCATGCCACAGAAAAAATGTTGGACCAGTTCCCTAATCCCATGTACAGAAAATTAACAGTTCATAAACTTAAAAGGTCAAGAAGACAATTTGTAGAAAAAAATTAAAGGAGTAAATTCTCATGTCATGAAGTTAGCCAAAGTCCTATTAAATAAGGCTGCAAAACACAAGCAATGGCAGACAAAAATACATAAATTCTAAATTCATCAAAATAAAAAAAAACTTTTGTAATTTAAAGGATTGTCTATCTAGTTAGCTAGCTATCATGTATCTGCATATTCATTCATCCATCCATCCACCCATTTATTCTCTCATAGAAATAACAACATGAAATGAATAAATAAAGAGTTGGGATTTACAAATTACAGGCCATATTTGAGCAACATGTTTTGTAAATCAAATTTTATTTGAGCACAGTCAGTCTCCTCGTTTATGCACTGCTAAAGTTGCTTTTGCATTAAAATAACAGAGTTGAATAGATCAACAGAGACTGTAGGACTGAGGAACCTAAAATACTTTAAGTCTGGCCTTTAAGCAAATGTTTGCTAAGCCCTGAAATAGAGGAAAGAAACCAGACACAAAGCTGTTAGCGAGACACTGTCAGCAATGTTTATGCAAACAAACAAACAAAAACAAGCAAACAACAACAAAAAAACCCTAAATTAAAACTATTGAAATAAAATAATAATTTTAAAAGAAAAGACAGCACTGCAGAGACAATTATAAAACTGAAAGATTTCAGTAGGATAGATAAGAAGACTGTAAAAAAATGTAAAGATATGGAAAATAAAGTGACATGTATGGAGTTCAATGCAGAGAACAGTAGAATTAAAGGAAGAGACTATTTCAAGAACAGTGACAAGGGCTTGGGATGTGGCTCAAGTGGTAGTGCGCTGGCCTGGCATGCATGTGGCCCAGGTCTGATCCTCAGCACCATATACAAACAAAGATGTTGTGTCTGCCGAAAACTAAAAATAAAAAAATAAATAAATATTAAAATTCTTTCTCTCTCTCTCAAAAAAAAAAAAAAACAGTTATAAAAAACTTTTCAGGATTAACAACAGGTCTGAATCCAGGTACAAGAAGCTAATAAGCACAATAAAAATGTCATGCAAACAAACAAACAAACAAACAAAAAACAAGCAAACAATAAGAAGAACAACAAAAAACCCTAAATTAAAACTATTGAAATTTAAAAAAAAACAACCAGACAAGAAGAAATTAACAAAAATTACACCAAAAGAAAACTCACATCAATAAATGAAAATAAAAGAATAAAATCAAATCTCTGTAGAATTAAAAGAAATTAATTATTGAGATATTTTTATTTAAAATATTATTTTTTAAGAATGATAGAATTTTAAGAAAAATTCTGAGGCATAGATAAATTTCCTACAAAATGCTCATTCGAAAAAATGGTATATATAGTTATTAGGCATAAATTAACAACTAGCCTGAAAATATATTAATGGAAATGCTTGTATACCTTAAAACATATTAAGAAAAAGACCCATACAACAATACCGAAAACATTTGGAAATCTATCATTTTAGTGGAAGATTTTGTCACATCTCTTTTACTATTGACCAATACAAACAGTAAGCAAATTTAGCAACAATAGAAAAATCATGAAGAACACAAATAAGGATGCCCTAAAGGTATTATGTAGAATTCTTTCCCCAAATGAGAGAATAATTTTTTTTAATCAAGCAAATACAGTTCATTTTTACTGGTCATATTATATGCAGTAAATTAATTAGCAATAAATGTCAAAGAATTATATAATGCAGATGACTTTAAGTATAAGATTTGAAAAGGAAAAATTAGAGGCACAAAAGGTGATTTTTCTGAAAATGATAAAGAGAACCAATAATGACAATACCAATAATGATAATACCAAATAATAATGCCAACAATTATGGTATAATATAAAGATGGAGATCTGTACCTAAAAAGCATACAAATTGTTTTCAATAAAGGATGGGACATTTAGAAAAAAAATTCTCAAATATGCACATAAAACCATTATCAATTAATCCAAAGAATTATTGATATAAGATTACAGAATAGCATAAGATTTGAGATAAAACAAGAACATGGAAATTAGTATAGCCATTATGGAAAACAGATGGAACTTCCACAAAAAAAAAAAATTAAAAATAGAGCTTCTATATGATCTAGCAATACCACTACTCAATATAAATTCAGAAGAAATTATATCAGTACTTTAAAGATATATCATATATACTCACATGTTCATTGCAGCCATTTTGAAATAGCCCAAATATATTATCAACCTATGTCCATCAATGGATTATTAGAGGAACATAAAATGCATATAGGATCCAGACTTTAAAAATATAGAAATCCTATAATTTACAACAACACAGATGAACCTACTAGACATCTGTATGAAGTGACATAAAGTAGGCATATAAAACCAGATTGCATTATCTCACCCATATTAATCTAAAAACATTGAACTCATAGATTTAGGGAGCAGAATGGTGGCTTATTAGGCTGGGGGCAAGACAGAGTTCTGAAGATGTTTATAAAAGGATATAAAATTTCAGTTAGATGACAGTTCACAATATCTATTGTACAACATGGGAGTAAAATATGATAAAAGTAGAAAATAATCAAAAGAAAATTTCTAAAAAAACCATAGTAAAGAAACAAAATATTAAACAAGGAAAAGATTAAGGAAAAGATAAGATGAACCAGTTAACTAAGAATTCAAAAAGCAAATAGAGAAAATAAATAAAGAACAAACAATGTAAGATATATTTAGGATACTCATAGATGTGCAGGTGGAAAAATAAAAAGTAAAATAAAATACAGCAATGTCAATATATAGCCTACTGTCTAAAACTGATAATTTTACAGCCTTATTAATAGAAAAATAACTTAAAAAATTTAAGATTATCAATATTTGCCTGCAGTATAATCAAAGATGGCCAATCTAAGCTTTTTATTCATCATGGATTACAGAAGAAAGTGATGAATTGACACATTATTTACTTGGAGAGTGATGTGGATGTCAGCCTGGATGTCATTCCTCTGCCAAAAGAAATAAAACTCCAGCTGCATAAGAGCTTAGCAATGAATATGAAAAGAGAAATAAAGTCAGTGCATATCAAACAGTTAAAAAGGAAATACACAAATGGACTGTTTTCCATATTTTTTGTTGGTACATTATAGTTGTGCATAATGTTGGGATTCATTGTTACATATTTGTACATGCATACACTGTAACAACATAATTTTGCCAATATCATTCCTTTTAAAAATACTGAATGCAAGTGAGCATTTTATCATTTGATGAATCTAGAATAGGAAGAATTATAAAAGAAAGCAACACTCTTCTGCCCAAGGATAAAACAAACATTAATAAAATAATGAAACAAAACTAGAGATAATTGAAATGTCTGAAACAAAAGAATTTTTAGATAAAAAGTTCCATAGAAAAGAAAGAACCAAAAAAATTAGCTCAGCATTTAATACACAATATTAGAAGCTGAAAACAATTACACATTCATAGAGAAATAAACTGTAAAGGCAAATGCAGAAAATTGTAAATTGTAAAAAAAAAACTATAAAGGCAAATGCAGAAAATTGTAAATGATACTTTATAAACCTAATTTAAAAAATCCTTTGTTTTCTTAGTAAATTCAAGTAAGACAAACAAACTACGAAGTAAAGTAAGTCAAGTTAACAAAAATAATATTAAAATACATTAAAGTAGAAATAATATATACTATCATGGTTTAGATATGAGGTATCCCCAAACCCTCATGTATGAGACAATGCAAGAAGGTACAGAGGTAAAATGATAAGATTATCAAAGGTGTAACCTTATCAGTGGATTAGTAACCTAATCAATGGATTAACTGAGGTCAGGAAAGTTGTGACTGGAGGAAATAAGTCACTGGGGATGTGACTTTAGGATTTACATTTTGTCCATGGTGAATAGACATCTCTATTTTCTGATTGCCATGTCCTGAGCTGCTATCCCTCTTCATTCCTTTCTGCCATGATTTTCTACATCACCTTGGGTCTAGAGCAATGAAGTAGGCTGTTTAAAGACTCTGAAATCATGAGCTAAAATAAGCAGTTCTTTCTCTATATTGTTCTTGTTGGGTCTTTTGGTAACAAGGACAAAAAGCTAAATAAAATATATACCAATCAACAGAGGGACAATTTTCACAACAACAACAAAATCTATGAAACATTATATTAATATGAAGAAAATATTAATTGTTTAAATTATGAAGAAAATAAAATAATTAAAAGTAATTCAAAATAAAAGGGAATATCAGGGATGAATTTTTTAAATTAAATACAATTTAAAGAGATTTTATTTTATAAAAATGTAAAGATTTAAAAAAAAAGGTAGATCCCCAAAGCAAAAATTCTCAGTGTTAAGAAAAAGAGAAACAATGCTAATGAACAATAAATGTTTCCAAATAAACAATATTAGATATGGAATGAATGAGAAGCTGAGTCTGCCCCCTGACCTGTTTGATCTTATCATGTGGAATCAACAGTTGGAGGAGTCAGTTATCAAACTACATTAGTATGATTGATGATGTTTACGAGGGGCATCTCTGCGTATTCAGTTTTGTAAAAGTCCTACTGAATGGGAAAACAACACAGAATGGGTCCCTAAAACTTAAATTCTGCAGGACTGAGGTTTGGCTTACCAGACAAGGAATAAAATATCTGTATGTTGACACATCATTAGTGGAGAGGGGAAATGCTGGCAGCAAAGAGAACATTAAAGGCATAGTTTTTTAAAAAACTGAAATTCAAGATATTTCTTATTTTATCCTTATTTTATGAAACTATTTAAAATCCTATTATTGAATCTTGTGACCAGGAAAGGAGTTGACTCTGTATCTATTTTGTCTCACCTAAGTGCCTCTTTTCTTACCTAAATGCTTCTTTCTTACCCAACCTT